>NC_083871.1:27043721-27346751 GCF_032452875.1 Bos javanicus | reverse complement strand
GCGTTTGCATTAGCAAGTGAACAACTACCTTCCATTAGGAAAAGGTTTATGTGAAACTGTGGTTAGGTCTTCAGCTGTACAAGATGGACTGCATGCTGAATAGATCAGCCTGAAACCTAATTTTGAGAACCTGTCCCTCTGTTTCAAGTGTTCCAAAGGAGGGACACAGAAAAGCCTCCTCTTACCCTCTAATGAAATAAAAGAAGACAGCTGAGCAAGAAACTTGACTGTATCATTTTATCCATCCTAGGGGGCTGGAACAATTATTCTCCCATTGTGCAGATGAGCTAACAATGGTGTCAGATCAGATCAGTCGCTCAGTCGTGTCCGACTCTTTGCGACCCCATGAATTGCAGCACGCCAGGCCTCCCTGTCCATCACCAACTTCTGGAGTTCACTCAGACTCACGTCCATTGAGTCGGTGATGCCATCCAGCCATCTCATCCTCTGTCGTCCCCTTCTCCTCCTGCCCCCAATCCCTCCTAGCATCAGAGTCTTTTCCAATGAGTCAACTCTTCACATGAGGTGGCCAAAGTACTGGAGTTTCAGCTTTAGCATCATTCCCTCCAAAGAAATCCTAGGGCTGATCTCCTTCAGAATGGACTGGTTGGATCTCCTTGCAGTCCAAGGGACTCTCAACAGTCTTCTCCAACACCACACTTCAAAAGCATCAATTCTTCAGTGCTCAGCCTTCTTCACAGTCCAACTCTCACATCCATACATGACCACTGGAAAAACCACAGCCTTGACTAGACAAACCTTTGTTGGCAAAGTAATGTCTCTGCTTTTGAATATGCTATCTGGGTTGGTCATAACTTTCCTTCCAAGGAGTAAGCATCTTTTAATTTCATGGCTGCAGTCACCATCTGTAGTGATTTTGCAGCCCAGAAAAATAAAGTCTGACACTGTTTCCACTGTTTCCCCATCTATTTCCCATGAAGTGGTGGGACCGGATGCCATGATCTTTGTTTTCTGAATGTTGAGCTTTAAGCCAACTTTTCCACTCTCCACTTTCACTTTCATCAAGAGGCTTTTGAGTTCCTCTTCACTTTCTGCCATAAGGGTGGTGTTATCTGCATATCTGAGGTTATTGATATTTCTCCTGGAAATCTTGATTCCAGCTTGTGTTTCTTCCAGTCCAGTTTCTCATGATGTACTCTGCATATAAGTTAAATAAACAGGGTGACAATATACAGCCTTGATGAACTCCTTTCCCTATTTGGAACCAGTCTGTTGTTCCATGTCCAGTTCTAACTGTTGCTTCCTGACCTGCATACAAATTTCTCAAGAGGCAGATCAGGTGGTCTGGTATTCCCATCTCCTTCAGAATTTTCCACAGTTTATTGTGATCCACACAGTCAAAGGCTTTGGCATAGTCAATAAAGCAGAAATAGATGTTTTTCTGGAACTCTCTTGCTTTTTCCATGATCCAGCACCAGATGGTCAACACCGAAATCAGATTGATTATATTCTTTGCAGCCAAAGATGGAGAAGCTCTATACAGTCAGCAAAAAAAAAAAACAATGGTGTGGACAGGCTAAATAACATGCTCAATTGGAAAAGGCAGTGAATGATGCACCCAGTACATCACCAGAGGATAAGGATAAGACACCCTTATCCTCTAGCTCTATAGCCTGAGCTCTTAACCACAAAATTATGATCTCTTACAAGGTTAATAATGAACTTTAATAATTCATTTTATCATAATAAAATTTAATAATATCATTCAAAGAAGTAATCAAACATTTTGATGTAAGAAACATATTGGAACACTCTATATCTGAATCTTACAATAATAAAGATGATGAATAATACAGTTTTTTCTTCTAATTTAAATCTCCATAGTGGTACTACTTCCTATTCATCATCACCCTACTCATTAAATTAAGATGAAGTCAAGAGCTAGATGGATCCGCCTGCCAACGAAGAAGACATGGGCTCGATCCCTGGGTCAGGAAGATCCCCTGGAAGAGGAAATGGCAACCCACTACAGTATTCTTGCCTGGAAAATTCCATGTACAGAGAAGCCTGGCAGGCTACAGTCCATGGAGTTGCAAAAGCATTGGATATGACTTAGCAACTAAACAACAATAACAGCAAAGTGACTAAAATATAATGAACTCCTTTCAATATCCTTTAGTTCTAAAGGTAAAATGTGAGTTTTCTTGAAAAAGGTATAAAATCATGGTACAAGCTGATTTACCTTACATTGTCTAAAATAAGAAACTCTCTTAGCTGAAACTTGCTGCTGCTGCTAAGTCGCTTCAGTCATGTCTGACTCTGTGCGACCCCAGAGATGGCAGCCCACCAGGCTCCGCTGTCCCTGGGTTTCTCCAGGCAAGAACACTGGAGTGGGTTGCCATTTCCTTCTCCAATGCATGAAAGTGAAAAGTGAAAGTGAAGTCGCTCAGTAGTGGCGGACTCTTAGCGACCCCATGGACTGCAGCCCACCAGGCTCCTCCGTCTATGGGATTCTCCAGGCAAGAGTACTGGAATGGGGTGCCACTGCCTTCTCCAGAGCTGAAACTTATGGTTCTTCACTTAAAGACTTCCAAAGCTGATTATTCTAGTAAGCAATTTACTAAATTTGAATTTTTTTTTAATTTGAAGTTTCTCCACTAGACTATAAGTGTCCTGATAGTCAGATCTAAGTGTTTTTAAGGCTGTACCACTGAATGCAGCAGACTATCTGGATTATACTGAAAGTGAAAGTGAAAGCATTAGTTGCTCAGTCCTGTCTCTTTGCGACCCCATAGACTGCAGCCCTCTAGGCGCCTCTGCCCATGGGATTCTCCAGGCAAAAATACTAGAATGGGTAGCCATTCCCTTCTCCAGGGGATCTTCCTGACTCAGGGATCAAACTCTGATTCCCGCATTATAGGCAGATTCTTTACTGTCTGAGCCTCCAGGGAAGCCTGGTGGATTATACTAAGTGTTCAATAAATTTCTGAGGAACACGGCTAAATGTGAAAAAATTCTGTGTCTCAGTTTCCTCATTATATCGGATAACAAGTTTATGGTATACATTGTTTGTACTAGGGACCCTTAATAGCCAAAAAGAGCTCCAACATCAGTGTCAAAAAATTACATACTCTTTTTCCTTAAGCTCCAACTACTCTGCTTTCAACCAAGGAACATCTAATCTCACTCTTCTGATGGTTGTACTGTCATCAACAATCTGCACCTCAGTGTTTCAGTTCCACAATCTGACCCAGAAGATAACAGCAGCCTTAGATTCAATTTACTTAACTGAATATATTTGACACAAACATAATTAATTCAGAGCAAAGTGTATCTCAAGTAAAAGTCAAAAGTGCTTAGCAAGAAACATACCTGTGGAATTTCAAGGTCAAAGACTTGGGTTTGAGCCAAAATTCAGCATTTATTAGTAATGTGATTTTGAGCCAGTCTTTCCCAAAAATTACCAGCCTCCCATATTAAATGAGGACCATAAAGTTCTTACCTTGTGGAGGTATCAGGAGAAGTAATGTATGATAAGATATGAAAAAGCTCCTATCATTGTGCTCTTATATAAGTAGTTGATCAATAAAGTTTTGTTTAATTGGAATGTAAAAGGGCACAAAACCAGAAAAATTAGTAGCTCTTTCCATTAAAATATCCATGCCTGCAATAGTATATGGGCGGTAACAGACGAAAAGTACTAAAAGAGCTTAAAAATAATGACATAATAAAGAAAGTAAGATTTAAGGAAAAGGAAAGCTGCTAAATAAGGTATGTTGACAGTTTTGTTTATTCAGTGGATTAGAATTTAACCAAGGGGTATGTAATAAAAACCAAATGCAAAAAAGCACACCTGAGTAAGGCAGGGGTCCTTTTCTAACTCAAATATCATTTCAAAACTACTACTCAGGATTTACATGCCACGTAATTGATATAGCATCTTCCAGTCTCTCACTGTTTTTCATTTCTTCATGCTAGTTTAATTTTTGTTGTTCAGCTTCCTTTCCTTTCTCACTGACAGCTAGACCATTTTTTTGTTGTTGCTAAATTTTCTTCCTGTACTCTATGCTAGCAAGGACAACTCTGTTGCAATTTAGAATGGACAGCAGGACCCTTTGGATGCAAGTGACTAAGCCCAACCCACAAGTTAAAAATGGTTTCAGATTGGGAGAGTTATTTTTGTTTTGTGTGCTGCAGCTAATGTTAGGGTAGAAGAGGGAGCTAAATGTTGAGATAGAAAACGTGAAAGGTTGTGATCTGGGTAGCTAATAAGAAACATTTGAAACTGTCTCTCCATAGAAGATTCAATAACTTTTATACATCACATTTATCATGTCTACTCTTCTCTCCCAAACATTTCTTATGTTTTCTCCACACTTAAATTAGGTACCTAAAAGGTTGATCTGAAATCATTCACAGGAAAATCAGTTATTCTAAATGGAACTTTTATTACTAAGCACATCACTTGGTACACACTTTATAAAGGAATATCTTTTAAAATATCTTCTAGAAATTAGAGATTTACATTACAGAGTTTTCCCTGAATGAATGCAATGAATGTAATTTGCTTCATTCATGAATGAATGCAATCTGCTTTTTAAAAAATACACAAATATATAGATTTAATATACTTAAAACAATTATAATAAATAAATGTATGTGTGTGTGTATGGTGCTGCTGCTGCTGCTAAGTCACATCAGTCATGTCCGACTCTGTGCGACCCCATAGACGGCACCCAACAGGCTCCTCCGTCCCTGGGATTCTCCAGGCAAGAATACTGGAATGGGTTGCCATTTCCTTCTCCGTGTGTATGGTCAGAGACATCAAAAAATATTTTTAAAATTTAAAAAATGTTTTTCTATTTTTTATTTCAACTTTCTACTTATTTATATTTTCCTGATAATGAATCCTTTCTTCTCTGTACTTTTCTCCTTTATTAAGTTGAATATGTTCTTATATAAGATCTTAAATGAGTTTTTTGAATGAAGCAATGCTTATATTAAATAAAATAAATACTTGGATTTAAATTTATTATCAAATGCCTGACACTCCACTCCCTGCACTGACTTACTCTGAAGTCATAGTATTTAAACCACTGAAATAATTTTACCAAATTCCCTCCTAATTTGTGCTCCCACAAAAGAGAATTGCTTAAAGGCCATAGATTTATTCAAGTCAGTGGCCCTGTGTATACCAATACTGTTTCGTATGATTCATATAGGAAATTAACTTCTCCATATTCTTTCATCTTCCACAAGAATACTCAAGTAATTGAAAGGCTGAAATTCACAAGAGTCTCTCTGGGAATATTTATCCCCCTACATCACCACCTTTCCTTTCTTTTTTTATAATGGGATCCTGGCCAAGAGAAGTGTTCTTGTATACAAAAAGAATTACCCAGAAAGAAAATCCAAAGACAGGCTTCCACTGGGATTTGTTTATTTATGTCACTGAGGTCCTACTTATTCCTGACCTAATTTGAAAATATGAAAATATTTCTAAGTAAAGCCTCATTTAGAAAACTAAAATAATGAAATAAACTTTACTCTGCATCTGAACAGTAGGGTTTAAATAACCAATATAAGCAGAATTCCAGAAACGATTACCATTTTATGTGTATTTATTTTCCAAAACTTAACACCTTTATCCCCTCCTTGTCACCAATTAACAGCTGCAATGATAGAAACTATAATTCACATGCCAAAAATGATAAATCTGAAGGTTCCATGGCTATAGAATACAGATTGTTTTCTACAATTTCAATCTTATTTTCCTAAGAATACGGCTTTATTGGCATAAGAATTTCTCATTGGCCTATTGCTGGCTTCAAAACTTAACTATTTAGTAAATATCAATGACACTTCTATGCTTGTATCATATGTATATGCTAAACCCTACCAAATCCCATAAGTATTTTCAGTGAATGTGGGAATACTTCCCAATAAAAACAACAAGAGATGAAGAAGTACGTGCTCCAATTTTCTGTGTGAGTGTTAAATCCAAAGTAAAGGCTTTTTTAAAAGAAGTAAATAAAATAATTACTGAGAGATTGTCACAAACAATATTAATAACATGTACATGTTTAACATAAAACTTTTCTAACAAAAATTTCATATTAAACTATAGAACTTAACTGGGAAATAAATAACACAGATATTAATTCTGAGTGAGGAGATTACAAAAGTTAAAAAATTAAAAGTCATTTTGTAAACATAATAAAGCAGCAATTATAATTAAAATAAAACTGCCACTAGAACTAGAAAATATAAACACATGAAAATACTATTTTCAGTGTCATTAATCCCACAGTCCTGCATTCACCTTCTTTTACAGTTTTGATCACATTATAGTACAACTGCCTTTTACATGGAAAAATCTGATTATCAGGGGTAGGGAAATTGGACAATTTTAAATTCAATGTCCATACTTTATTTGAAACACAGGAGAAGCTCAAAGATATTTTAAAAGAAGAGCTGATTCTATTATATTTTAAAACATATTATAAAGCAATAATAATTTAAATGTGGTTTTGACATCTAATTTTAAATAGTCCGATGAACATGAATAGAAAGTCCAGGAAAGTATCTATAATATGTAAGAATATAATAATATGACAAAAAAGGAAATTAAAAACAATGGGGGTAGGAGAAGAAAGCTATTTAATAAATGATATTGAGGTAATTATTTTGAGGAGAAAATGAGTCAAAATTCATACTATACAGTATAATTATAAAACTAATCTGTTTGCATTCTCTCTCTTTATATGTACTTGTATACATTTATATATATATTATATATAATGTAGTTCATAAAATATTAGCATGAAACAGAATTGAATATTTTTGAAAGTGTGATAGCTTTCTAAACTTTGAGTCAATAAAAGAAAAAAATAAGTTTGTGTTCTAAACTTTGAGTCAATAAAAGAAAAAAATATGTTAAGTTTGTGTAGCTGTTTAATCTTTAATACTAACCAAGCAGTAGTCATGGTAAAAGGAAAACAACATATTGCAGAAATATGTTTAACAAGTACAAGAGATAAAAGGTTGTTGTTTATGTTACAAAGGCCAGGGTGGGGGCACGGTGAACAATGTGACACAGAAACATAAAATCCAGAAGAAAAACAAGTCAATAACACAAACATGTACAAGGGGAAATCAAATTAATAAGCACACTTAACAAAAAAAGAACATTCAAGCATTTTATTTATCAAAGAAATGCAAATTAAACCAACACTGAAGTGCTACTTTTCATTTAACTAATAAATACAAAAACTCTAAGAAACAATCTCCAATATTGTCAGGTTCTTAGACAAGTAAAACAGATAAACCCATACATTGCTGTTGGCAATTTACACTAGAAAGCAATTTGACAAAGCACTTCAAAAGTCGTATTTTAATAACCACATTCTTTGATCCATAAAAAATTCAAAATCTTTAACTTGACAATACCAGGCCAGAAACTTGAAAATGAGTAAATAACTCCAAAAAGGAAGGAAGGAAGAGAGGGAGGGAGGGAAGGAAGAAGGAAGGAAAGAAGGACATTTTCAAAAAGATTTTTGTGGTGATATAATTTATAGTAGCAATTGCTGTTAAGTCTAAATTTTTAACATCAGGGGAATGATTAAGTAAACTAGATGATCAAACAACTGCTCTTGAAAAATCACTCATTAAAGAGTATAATACATGTAAAGGGCAATAATAAACTGAAACAGAATAAGATCTGAAACTAAAAGAAAACAGACAAAATAAACAAGTTAGTATGTTAAGGCACAGTTTCTTTATAATTGTAGTATTTTTTATTCTATAATTAAAAACTGAGAGAAAAGTTATTAAATAAATTATTAGTAGATTTTCAAAATTAGGGATATACAGAAGGACCACATATGAGGCCAAAGCTAAAAACAAAATTAATTCCTTTGAAAGAAATTACAATTTCTGGGATGTAGTACTTATCCAAGTATTTAAATTGAGAAAAGGCTAAGAATAGTAAGAAAATTAGTACATTAAATAATGGAAACTATTTTCTCCATGGAGATCAAAAATTAAAGCTAATTTTAAGCTAAAAAACAGTAAATTAATTGGCTTATTCAAAAAAACTGGAAAACAGAAAAAAGAATATTATTTAGAAAACTTCCCTTGTGACTAGTTTTTTGTGTTTTTTTTTCCCCCCACTTTTCCCCACCAATCTTCCCTCTTCATTCCTGTGCCTCAAAGTAGCCCTTTGGTGTCTAAGAAAAACAAGATTACAATCAGCTTTTGTGTACATTCACCATGTGGACACAAACTTTAACATTAGCTTTAAAAAGAAACACTGACGCAGAGATTTGGAAAAAAGGCAGGCTACCCTTTATATCTGTATAACAATATCTGCAAAATAATCCTTCTTCTACTTAAAATTTCATTAATGTAACCAAAATGAGAAAATTTGTTATGCCACAATCACGGGCGTTCACACAACTCTACCTGGATCAGCCACTGTGTTGAGCCACATCTGGTGTGCCAGAAACAAACGAGGAAGTGGTGTGTGGGAAGAAAGAAAATTAAAAGTTGTCAAACATATCTTTAGGCATTGAACATAATCTGTGATTCTAATTATTTTCCTAGTAGTCAAGTTAATTATCATAAAACTAAAGTAAAACTTTTTAGGCTCACTCAGAACTTCTCCTTCAATATTTCTGAAATTTGCATACATAATACTTCCTACACAAACACATATATATTAGATTATGAAATGTTCTACTATGGCCCTAAGTATTATATTATCCTACATTCCTCTAAAATACCCAACTATTTTATGCTTGTTGAGATCTGTCAATAGTTGGAGAATTGCTGTCTCAATGCTGCTGCTGCTAAGTTGCTTCAGTCATGTCCAACTCTGTGCGACCCCAGAGACGGCAGCCCACCAGGCTCCCCCATCCCTGGGATTCTCCAGGCAAGAACACTGGAGTGGGTTGCCATTTCCTTCTCCAATGCATGCAAGTGAAAAGTGAAAGTGAAGTCGCTCAGTCGTGTCCGACCCTTTGCGACCCCATGGACTGCAGCCTACCAGGCTCCTCCACCCATGGGATTCTCCAGGCAAGAGTACTGGAGTGGGGTGCCATTGCTGTCTCAATAGTTCCCTTCTAATGTGAGCTACTGTGAATATGGGACAATTTTAGTGCCAAAATCAACACTGATGAAGCCAATACGTACAGTTCAACAGTGAGAAATATATTGTCTGAAATCGTCAAATAATTTCACACAAACAAAAAGTCAAGGTTAATTATTAATGTTAAATTATATAAAATGAAGGATCATAATCTTTGATTCATAGTTCATTTTTAAAAATAAAGCCAAGATATCAATGTGTATATATGGAATCTAGAAAAACGGTACTGATGAACATATTTGCAGGGCAGGAATAGAGACACAGACATAGAAGACCGGACTTATGGACACAGTAGGGGAAGGAGAGGGTGGGATGAATTGAGAGACCAGCACTGACATATATACACTACCAAGTTTAAAATATATAGCTAGTGGGAAGCTCCAGTATAGCACAGTGAGTTCAGCTCACTGCTCTATAATGATCTACAGGGATCGGGGGTCAGGGGGATGGGGTGGGGGGTGGTTAGAAGTGAGGCTCAAGAGGAAGGGGACATATGTATACTTAGAGCTGATTCACTTAACTGTACAGCAGAAATTAACACAACATTGTAAAGCAATGATCTTCCAATTAAAAATAAATTTTTTTAAAAAGCCCATGAACACCCCAGAAAAAGTCCAGTTTTCCTAAATAATAGTATACTGAGAAAAACACTTAAAAATACAGATGAACCTTGATCCATTAACCCAATTAGGAATGGGAAGACTGTATAACAGCTAACATTTATAGAGCACATATGATATTTTAGACACTTTTAAAATGCTTTATGTATATTAATTCAATTCCTTATAAGAACTTTTGAGGCAGATACCATTAGTCAGTATGCCCACTGTGCATTGAGCAAACTGAATATTAAGGATCACAAAGGTTGGTGTTGGAACTGATTTCCACCCAGGCATCTGGAGCCTATGGTCTCCACCATACTCCAACGCCTAGGCACCTTCTCCTGTGCACCATGCCTTTCCCTGTGCTGTCTCCTGTGTGTCATCTGCTAGTTTACACTATAACAGATACTTCACATGTCCCTTAAGCAAAAACAGCGTGATGATTCAAGAGACATCAGCTATACCATGTCTCCAGAAACAATTCATCTTAAAGATGATTTTGATTGCAAGAATGGTATTAGAACATTTGAAATTTTAATATGATAAAACATGAAAACTTATTTACATTTCTGTAAGGCAGTATTTTTTTCTCTAAATGGGCTTGAACTTACTCAATAGAAATAAATGATTATTTTTTGGGGCTCCAAAATCAGTGTAGATGATGATTGCAGCCATGAAATTAAAAGACGCTTACTCCTTGGAAGGAAAGTTATGACCAACCTAGATAGCATAATCAAAAGCAGAGACATTACTTTGCCAACAAAGGTCCGTCTAGTCAAGGCTATGGTTTTTCTAGTGGTCATGTATGGATGTGAGAGTTAGACTGTGAAGAAAGCTGAGCACTGAAGAATTGATGCTTTTGAACTGTGGTGTTGGAGAAGACTCTGGAGAGTCCCTTGGACTGCAAGGAGATCCAACCAGTTCATCCTAAAGGAGACCAGTTCTGAGTGTTCTTTGGAAGGAATGATGATAAAGCTGAAACTCCAGTACTTTGGCCACCTCATGTGAAGAGTTGACTCCTTGGAAGACTCTGATGCTGGGAGGGATTGCGGGCAGGAGGAAAAGGGGACGACAGAGGATGAGATGGCTGGATGGCATCACTGACTCGATGAACGTGAGTCTGAGTGAACTCCAGGAGTTGGTGATGGACAGGGAGGCCTGGCGTGCTGCGATTCATGGGGACGCAGAGTCAGACACAACTGAGCACTGAACTGAAGTGAACTGAACTGAAACATAACAGTTGGGGGAAAAGGCACGAGTACCAGATCATTCAGATTTTAAATTATATTTAATTTACCTCTGAGTTAAAAAAAAGTATCTGCACATTGGTGCAACATGCTTCACAAGGCAAGATATCCTAAGAGGAAAAAACTATCCCCTTTAAGGAAGGAAACTATTATATGTTGTCTGGATTGTCATAGGTTACTATCTTAAGACCTAATGTAGAAGGTAAAGAAACAAGATACTCATTAAAACTATCTTGGGAAAAAAAAAAGTGAAACCTATCTACATAAAATTAAAAATCAATTGAAAATTCCAAGAGAGTTCTATGATCTGAAATTTTACTTAATTCAGGCCCAGTTCAGTTCAGTTCAGTCGCTCAGTTGTGTCCGAATATTTGCGACACCATGAGCTGCACCATGAGGACCAGGTCTCCTTGTCCAACACCAACTTCTGGAGCCTACCCAAAATCATTTCCACTGAGTCGGTGATGCCATCCAACCATCTCATCCTCTGACGTCCCCTTCTCCTCCTGCCCTCAATCTTTCCCAGAATCAGGGTCTTTTCAAATGAGTCAGCTCTTCGCATCAGGTGGCCAAAGTACTGGAGTTTCAGCTTCAGCATCAATCCTTCAGATGAATATTCCGGACTGATTTCCTTTAGAACGGACTACTTGGATCTCCTTGCAGTCCAAGGGACTCTCAAGAGTCTTCTCCAACACAACAGTTCAAAAGCATCAATTCTTCAGAGTTCATCTTTCTTCACAGTCCAACTCTCACATCCATACATGACTACTGAAAAAACCACAGCCCTGACTAGATGGACCTTTGTTGGCAAAGTAATGTCTCTGCTTTTGAATATGCTGTCTAGGTTGGTCATAACTTTCCTTCCAAGGAGTAAGCATCTTTTAATTTCATGGCTGCAATCACCATCTGCAGGGATTTTGGAGCCCCCAAAATAAAGTCTAAAACTGTTTCCACTGGTTCTCCATCTATTTCCCATGAAGTGATGGGACCAGATGCCATTATCTTAATTTTCTGAATGTTGAGCTTTAAGCCAACTTTTTCATTCTCCTCTTTCACTTTCATCAGGAGGCTCTTTAGTTCTTCTTCACTTTCTGCCATAAGGCTGGTGTCATCTGCATATCTGAGGTTATTGATGTTTCTCATGGCAATCTTGATTCCAGCTTGTGCTTCTTCCAGCCCAGCCTTTCTCATGATGTACACTGCATATACGTTAAATAAGCAGGATGACAATATACAGCCTTGATGTACTCCTTTTTCTATTTGGAACCAGTCTGTTGTTCCATGTCCAGTTCTAACTGTTGCTTCCTGACCTGCATATAGGTTTCTCAAGAGGCAGGTCAGGTGGTCTGGTATTCCCACCTCTTTCAGAATTTTCCACAGTCTGTTGTGATCCACACAGTCAAAGGCTTTGCCATAGTCAATAAAGCAGAAATAGATGTTTTTCTGGAACTCTCTTGCTTTTTCAATGATCCAGCAGATGTTGGATATTTGATCTCTGGTTCCTCTGCCTCTTCTAAAACCAGCTTGAACATCTGCAAGTTCATGGTTCACATATTGCTAAAGCCTGACTTGGGGAATTTTGAGCATTACTTTACTAGTGTGTGAGATGAGTGCAATTGTGCAGTAGTTTGAGCATTCTTTGGCATTGCCTTTGTTAGGAATGGAATGAAAACTGACTTTTCCAGTCCTGTGTTCACTGCTGACTTTTCCAAATTTGCTGGCATATTGAGTATAGCACTTTCACAGCATCATCTTTTAGGATTTGAAATAGCTCAACTGGAATTCCATCACCTCCACTAGCTTTGTTTGTCATGATGCTTCCTAAGGCCCACTTAACTTGGCATTCCAGGATGTCTGGCTCTAGGTGAGTGATCACACGATCTTAATTAACTGGATCGTGAAGATCTTTTTGGTACAGTTCTTCTGTGTATTCTTGCTACCTCTTCTTAAAAGCTTCTGCTTCTTTCAGGTCCATACCATTTCTGTCTTTTATTGAGCCCATCTTTGCATGAAATGTTCCCTTGGTATCTCTAATTTTCTTGAAGAGATCTCTAGTCTTTCCCATTCTATTGTTTTCCTCTATTTCCTCTAATTCAGGCCCAGAGGAACACAAAAACAAAACAAATAAAATCATTTGAATCTTCTTGTAGATAGCTAGAATATGTATATTAATATATAATGATGGGTGCTGGCAGAGGTCTAGAGTTTCAACAAAGATAGCAAATAGAAGAGATTCTTCTTCTTAAAAATGTCAGAAGAAGAGAAAGGGCCTGGTTATGAGATAATAGAGAAATTATTCATTTGCCATTACTGTGAAGTATTCTGAGTACATGGACAAGGTTCATTACCAGCTGCTTAATTCTCATTTATTTTCCTCAATTGTAAATAATCAGTTGCCTAGAATGACTTCACTACCCTGGCTTTCTCAACTCTATGCAGGAGAATAATGGGAAAAATGTAAATGATGTTGCTATCAGGACACTGGTGGTAAAACAAGAGGAAAAAAAAGACAAAGACACCAAAAGGCAAGTGACTTGAAAGGAATTGCTTCCGATGGATGGGGGGAGCTGCTCTGATTGGCCACAGTCATGGACAGGATCCTGGCAGGAGTGTCATGGCTCTTGGGGTCTCTCAGAGGCACTCCTCCCTAAGGGTGGCTGCTCATGGGAGTTGGATGGGGACATGCAGTTAGTTCCACACTTCCCATCTATGACCCAGTGGCTAAGTTCAATAGGGGTTTGGGAGAGGCACAGGAAGCCAGGTTCAGCCTTGGGTCTATGATATGTTGTAAAACCCAACATTGTTTGTAATTATTATGCAGTTATTCTGAATCTGTCCTCTTTCCTATATTCGTTTATACTCTGGAATCCAAACCAAATACAAAACAAAAATTTTGGCTGGTTTTCCAAACTAATATGAAGCATGGCAAATTAAATTTAAAAAGCATTAAGGAAAACTACCTAAAGATACAAAATCTGAGATAAGGCATATGTTTAAGCAATCCCTGGGGCTTCAATAGACTGGCTATGCTACAAGGGGGTCAGGAGTTACAGCCTGAAGTGCCATAGCTTCCTGTTACAAGGAACTGGGCATGGTCCCCTATGTTTAAAATGACAGGGCTGGATCAAACTATCTCTAGGGTACCTAGCAGAGACATTACTTTGCCAACAAAGGTCCGTCTAGTCAAGGCTATGGTTTTTCCAGTAGTCATGTATGGATGTGACAGTTGGACTGTGAAGAAAGCTGAGCGCCAAAGAATTCAATTGCTATTGAACTGTTGTGTTGGATAAGACTCTTGAGAGTCCCATGGACTGCAAGGAGATCCAACCAGTACATTCTAAAGGAGACCAGTCCTGGGTGTTCTTTGGAAGGAATGATGCTAAAGCTGAAACTCCAGTCCTTTGGCCACCTCATGCGAAGAGTTAACTCATTGGATAAGACTCTGATGCTGGGAGGGATTGGGGACAGGAGGAAAAGGGGATGACAGAGGATGAGATGGCTGGGGGGCATCACCGACTCAATGGACATGAGTTTGAGTGAACTCCAGGAGTTGGTGATGGACAGGGAGACCTGGCGTGCTGCAATTCATGGGGTCGCAAAGAGTCAGACACCACTGAGTGACTGAACTGAACTGAAGGCACCAACATTGTAAGATGTTGTAAGTGAAATTAACTACCTTTGACAGAACCTTTAAAAAAGAAATGAAAGCCCATATCAGTCCCACATCACCAGACAAGTCAGCCAACAGCCAAAGCAATCCCTCTTTAAGAAAGAAGAAAATGCTATAGATCTGCAGTGGCTTTAGAAATTTCTGAGGAGGGAAAAAATTATAATAAGGAATTAAAATAGCACACTAACCTCTGAAAAGATCAGATACAAGAACGAGAAGCATTGAGCTAAAGGAAAAATAGTCACTCTGTATTATTTTTAAAATAAATGCGTCCTCAGACATACTCTTAAAAATAGTGAATCTTCGACTGCCCAATGGTGTCAGTCCATTACCAAAACTCAATAAAATCCCAAATTAGCTTGCAGATGAATTACAGCTTTTACAGTTTATACTGAATCCAGTGTGATCCTATAGACAAGATGGGCCAAACTCCTCAGAAAATGCCAAGAAACATTAGAGCCAGGCCAAAAAGTGCTAAAATGTTCCGCTGACATAGAACCAACATGAAGCTTTCACTGGAAGATACAGCCTTTGAAGTGAAGTTTTCCAGCGATCCAGCCAAAACTCAGAGATTATTGAAAAAAGCTTTCAAATCCAAAATGTTTCCAAGCAGAGGTGTCTAAAAGAGAGAGATTCTGCATGAGAATTTATCACTTACAACCAAGGGATTCAATTGCTGATCCCATTCTATCAGAGGGCTTTAATTCTTCCTGGAAATTCCTTACAAATTATAGGTAACCACAGTCTGAGCAGAACTAGAACTTCTGTGTATTTTTAAACAAGTCAATTGCTTCAATGAGATAAGTACATTATTTCCACCAGACAGATAATTGTTTTCTTGTTCAATTGCATTACATGTGTGTATCCAGGTATAAAATGTTACAAATAGAAAATTACTGAGAAGCAAAGTAGTCATTAGTGTGACTTATAAATGGAACAAAGATGTCACGAGTTTCACTAATGCTTTTTTATGTTACTGAATAAGTAGATTTTATTTTTTAATCTCCTTTAAATCTGATTGAAAACAGTAAAAGTAGATCCTTGTGCCTGATACACAATACAAACTGAACTAGGATGCCACTTGACCAACATGAACGACTAAATTTGGATACAAATAGACACAAAATAAAAATTAACTCAAGGATTAATTACTCGCTTTCACAAAGAAATCCAGAAAGTTGGGATCTGTGGGAAGTAAAAATAATTTTAAAGTATTATAATTGCAAATAAATAATATTTCTAGATTTTATTTTCTGAATAGAGGAACTGTATCTGAAAAGTATATATCAGACTGCTGTTATAACACTGCTTATTTTCTGATCGAATTCTTAACTGTTCAGTTCAATTCAGTTCAGTTCAGTCGCTCAGTCATGTCCGACTCTTTGCAACCCCATGAATTGCAGCACGCCAGGCCTCCCTGTCCATCACCAACTCCCAGAGTTCACTCAAACTCACGTTCATCGAGTCAGTGATGCCATCCAGCCATCTCATCCTCTGTCATCCCCTTCTCTTCCTGCCCCCAATCCCTCCCAGCATCATGAGGTGGCCAAAGTATTGGAGTTTCAGCTTTAGCATCAGTCCTTCCAAAGAACATCCAGAACTGATCTCCTTTAGAACGGACTGGTTGGATCTCCTTGAAGTTCAAGGGACTCTCAACAGTCTTTTCCAACACCACAGTTCAAAAGCATAAATTCTTCAGTGCTCAGCTTTCTTCACAGTCCAACTCTCACATCCATACATGACTACTGGAAAAACCATAGCCTTGACCTGACGGACCTTTGTTGGCAAAGTAATGTCTCTGCTTTTGAATATGCTATCTAGGTTGGTCATAACTTTCCTTCCAAGGAGTAAGCGTCTTTTAATTTCATGGCTGCAATCACCATCTGCAGGGATTTTGGAGCCCCCCAAAATAAAATCTGACACTGTTTCCACTGTTTCCCCATCTATTTCCCATGAAGTGATGGGACCAGATGCCATAATCTTAGTTTTCTGAATATTGAGCTTTAAGCCAACTTTTTCACTCTCTTCTTTCACTTTCATCAAGAGGCTTTTTAGTTCCTCTTCTCTTTCAGCTATAAAGGTGGTGATGTCTGCATATCTGAGGTTATTGATATTTCTCCCGGCAATCTTGATTCCAGCTTGTGCTTCTTCCAGTCCAGTATTTCTCATGATGAACTCTGCATATAAGTTAAATAAGCAGGGTGACAATATACAGCCTTGACGTACTCCTTTTCCTATTTGGAACCAGTCTGTTGTTCCATGTCCAGTTCTAACTGTTGCTTCCTGACCTGCATATAGGTTTCTCAAGAGGCAGGTCAGGTGTTAATCGTCCTTAATTAAGGAGCCTTAAAGCAAGTAACAGAGACATTAAATGACATAAAAAACAACATCAGTACTTTGTTAAAGACAGATTATTTCCAAATGGAAGTTGTATACTGTAGATGGTAACTGAGCAAAAATGACCACAGACAGTGTCTTTGTATAACAGACAATTAGAAGACAAAAAGAAGGCAGACAATTAGAATGATAAAACAATATCTAACACACAATAAACATTCTGGGGAATCAAAAAGTTCCACTTAATAAAGAAAATGTTCATTTTTAATGAATTCAGATTAAAGTTTATGCCATTTATTCCCTAACTATTCAATAGTTTTTGTCAAGTATGTTAACATACACAATATACATTTTAAAAATAGAGATGTCATATTTTCTCCAAACTACTTCTATAAATTCACAATACTTCAAATTATACAGCCAGAAAAAAACTGTTAAAGGACCTGGACTACAATTTAACTATAACACATTGATCAAATACCCAAAACTGATATTTGATATGCCTTAAAGGACTATGCCATTCAGAACAGAAAGTATTCTTCTAAAGTAAATTAAAAACAGGTATTGTGAGATTATCTGATGTTAATATAGATCAAGAAACATATGAGGAGGTGCGATATAACTGAATAAAATACAGTAAACACACAGGATCATTTTCACGAGTGATTCCTCTCTTTTTTTTAATTTCATAATCTGATTCTTTAAGAAAATATTAAGAGTAAAAAATCTTTCCAATAGGAATAAAAATTCCATGAAAACTAAAATTTCTTTACAGCATTTGGAATTTAAGAAAAATGCTACTTATATTTTTTTCCTGAGTTTTTGTTTAACAGCTTTATTCATTTTGACCATATAAAGTAGTTAGGCCTACTATAAAAAAAAAAATTTTTTAGTCACATCTTTAATATTTAGGAAGAAATTTTTTTGACCCAAAGCTACTTTTTAGACAACATTATATAAAACCTTTGATTTATTTCATATATATTACAATATTTTGACTCATACTAAATTAATAAAAACTTTAAAAGAAAAAGAGGTGATGAAGATTAGCTATAAATTTTATTTTCTGAATTTACTCAATGCTACCTCTGCAGTTTAGAACTGCAAACATATAGATTATGTCTTTTTGACATATAGATATTTTCCCCAGTATTATTCATCTGTAAGGAATCTTAAAAATTCTTAAGCCCATCTTTACATCTTTAGGAAAAGTAATTAAAGTTCCAGGAATTAAGAGGTGAAGCATGACTCTATACATCTGCTTGACTGCCAAGTGAAGACTAGAGCAAAGGTTCTTAATTCCAGTTTCAGTCTTTTCAAAGTGGGAAAAAAAAAAAAAAAGCAAAAGTGATATCCAGAGATCTTGAGTATCTGAAAACAACATTTAAAGCTGGGGAAACCCGAGAGGGTAAATAGTTGCCCTTGTGGGACTCCCATTCTAGTGTGAGAGACAGACAAACCAATGTCAAGAGTGAGAGCTCTGTCAGCAACTAGTTTTCTGTGCACTGACTCATCTTTCTCCTCCAGCCCCATAATTCCTTCCTGAACAGACTCAAATCCTTACCCTCTGCTCCTCTGTCCCACTGCCCTGTGGACTCTGCTCTCTCAAGTGACTTCTGTTCTCTCGCTTGCAGATGATTCCAAGA
Source organism: Bos javanicus (assembly GCF_032452875.1). Classification (NCBI taxonomy): domain Eukaryota; kingdom Metazoa; phylum Chordata; class Mammalia; order Artiodactyla; family Bovidae; genus Bos; species Bos javanicus. Next base: position 27,328,140 of record NC_083871.1, on the reverse strand, counting down.
TGCCACACCCAGTCTAGCCAACACAGCTGCCTACCTTACTGCAGCCACTCAAAATAACTTCACTTGAATCTCCAATTTCACTTCAGAGTCAACTAAACCAAAACCAAACAAATTCTCCCTCAAAACTGACTTCCTATTTTCAATTTCCCCATTTTTATTACTACAGTTATTATTCTCCACAATTCTTAGCCCCAAATTTTAAGTCAACTTTAACTCATCTGTGGCTCCTATATTTAGTCAGTCTCCATATCCTGTGTGTATTAGTCAGGGTTCTCCAGAAAAACAAAGATTTATTATAAGATATTCGTTCACACCATTTTGGGGCTAGCAAGTCCAAAATCTGCAGAGTTGACTGATGTACCAGTTTGTGTATCAAGGCTAGTTCAGTTCAGTTCAGTTTAGTCACTCAGTCATGTCTGACTCTTTGAGACCCTATGGACCCCATCCAACCATCTCATCCTCTGTTGTTCCCTTCTCCTCCTGCTTTCAATCTTTCCCAGCATCCTGATGAGTCTTTTCAGATGAGTCAATTCTTCACATTAGGTAGCCAAAGTATTGGAGTTTCAGCTTAAGCATCAGTCATTCCAATGAATATTCAGGACTGATTTCCTTTAGGATGGACTGGTTGGATCTCCTTGCAGTCCATGGGACTCTAAAGAGTCTTCAAAAGCATCAATTCTTCAGTGCTCAGCTTTTTTTATAGTCCAATTCTCACATCTATACATGACTACTTGGAAAACCATAGCTTTGACTAGACAGACCTTTGGATAGTAGGGTGATAAAAAACCAGGAAGAACCAAAGTGCCAGTGTGAAGGCTATTAGGCAGAATGTGATCTCATTCTGGGAAGGTGAGACTTTTATTCTACTCAGGCCTTAACAAGTTGGATGAGGCCCACTCACATTACAAAGGTTCAATCTGCTTTACTCAGTCTACAGATTCAAATTTTAATCTTGTCCAAAAACATACTCAGAGAAACACCCAGAATAATGCTGGATCAAATATACTGGCACCCAGTGGCCCAGTCAAACTGATGCAAAAAATTAACCATCACACTATGATTTTATTGTTCAAAAGTTTCACATTCTTTTCCCATCCTCATTCTCACTACCATTGTCTCAGTTCAGGTCCTACAATCTCCTACTGGTTTCCAGCACAAGGATGTAAACCAGCTCCTCCAATCCTTTAGTTCAGAGAGCACCAGGTACACTGTGGATACAATTATTTTCAAAAAAGTTGTTTTCATCATATCATTCTTATTCTATTCCTTAACTCACAATGGCATCTTACACCAAATATATTCAATTCTTTTCCTTATAATATACTGCTCTATATAATACAGCCCTACCTGGCTTACTGACCTGTTTCTTCCATCACTCTCCTAAATCAGAACCTACATTATAAGTGGCCAACAGTTAAAGTATGCTTTTCACTTATCAACACCCTTTCTCTACTCAACATACTCTCTTTCTCTGGAAAGTACTGTGCTCTCTACTCCACCTAAACCAATCCTCTCTCTCTATTAAGATTTGTCTCCAGCTTCAACTCCTTTTTGAAGCTTTCCTAATTCTTGTTGCTGTTTAGCTGCTAAGTTGCATCTGACTCTTTGTGACCCCATGGACTGTAGCCCACCGGCTCCTCTGTCCATGGGATTTCCTAGGCAAGAGTACTAGAATGGGTTGCCATTTCTTCCTCCAGGGGATCTTCCTGACGCAGGGAGCGAACCCACATCGCCTGCATTGGTGGGCAGAGTCTTTACCACTGAGCCACCTGGGAAGCTCTATATATATGCACATACATACATACATGCATATATATATATATATATACAAAATGAAATATTACCAACATATATATATATATATATAAAATGAGAAATTTACAAAAATGGCAAATATACTACTATAAAGAATCAGAACGCAAGCAAAGAATGGCTGAAAAACAAGACATTAATATCAGCAGAAGAATAATTGAATATCAGGTAAAGCCTCAGAGGCAAAAAGCCCACAACTTGAGTGGGGCCAAGGAAAACCAGGTATGGCTGAAGACGGAGCCAAGTCACTTCTAACCAAGGGAGCTGAAGTCCATAAAGTATAGGTGAAATTCTGTTTTGTTCCTTATCCATGATCCTAAAAAACAAAGATTTTCTGTAATTTACTTGGCAATAAATCTAAATGCATCTAGCAACAACAACTGGCCTAGAAATACATACAGCTGTTTACTGTCTTTATCTTATTTAGCATTAATATCTATGAATTTCACTGCAGAAATATTGTTTTTATTATGGGGAACTATCCCAGATCCCCTTGAAGGTGACATGACATGCAACACTGAGTATATGCTCCATACTATACCATTTTTAAATCTTATAAATTCTCAGTTCCAAAACACACATAGCCCCTAGAATTTTCGATAAGATTCTATGGATTTTAGATTTTGAGATTCCACAGAAAGAACCAGTCAGATATACAAAAGGATCTCTCATCCAAAAAAGGTTTCAGAGTGCATGGAAGATCCATTTAGAATAGTTTTCTTAAACGGAGGATATCTTTTCAGTGCCACACACATTCTATCATTGATCACTTTTGCAATTAGTGGCAAAGTTTCTTTTATTAAATAATATTAGTTAAAAGAAAAAAAATAACCTGCCAATCATGAACTTTTACCTTTTCCCTCCCCTTACAATGCCAAGAATACCAGAAAAAAAGTTGTAAAACAGCATTCTCTTTGCCTCCTATAACCTTAATAGATAGTTTCCTGGAATTGTCTATTCAAACAGAAAATTAATTTCCATGCACAGCTGGAAATACCACATTGGCAGGCAAGAAAAACATCAAACACCAGTAGATTAAATAGAAAGTGGAAGAACTAAAAGCCAACAAAATAGAACTTGCTCAGTAAGGTGGTCATATGAGAAAAGACTTCTGTCTGTTAATATTAATATAGGAATATATCTCTTAAGTGAAGTAGCAATAATAAAGTAAGCTTTGGATCCAGGAAACAACTAGGTGATGATATCATTCAAGAAGTTTTTCTAGTGTTGTATGAAAGAAGAAAAACTCAACAACTGTCTTGGGGATGAAAAGTCCTCAGATCTGCACAACATATTCACGGTTAATCACAGCCACCCACTTCATGGCATATAACCATGGGTTTTTTCTTTTTACTTTAGGGTGATGGAAAAGTTCTGAAGATGGATATTGGTGATAGCTGCTCTGTCTCTCACATTAGTAGAGGCTTTAAAGATAACTTGAAAAACAAAAGAAGTACTCTTCTCTCTCCACCGACAAGATCAGGCTCTGGTGATCCATCCATCTCCCTCCACTGCCCTGAACCTAATGGGTATCCCGCTTTGTACTGACAACCATCAAGGAAAAGCAGGCTCATGCTGCCATCTGGGCCCTGCTCCCTGATGCCTAACTGCTCAGGAAATGACTTGTGTGGCCAATATTCAACTAATAACCAAACTAAACCAAGTAATTCACTTTGCACAACCATTTTAAAAACAAAGGAAGCAAAGACAGAAAACAGAACACTACCTTCAGGAACTGCCACACAGAAAGGCAAACAAAAATCCAGCAACAGCATGGGAAGGACAAAATTCCACATGGCATCCAGACAGGGGTCCCCCTTGGTTCTGCTGCCTTGATTGTCCAATTGTCAGAGAAAATTTTTTAAAAACCTCCATCAGCTCTTAGTGTATAACTGACACTTTGTAAATAACAACAGGGAGAAAGCTCAATAAAAATCAATGTGTTATTAAGTAAGATAGGAAAAAAAAAAATTCTACATGAACTTGATCACTGTGTGACTTTCTAATGATTGAAAGGTTGAGTTCAAGATGCCAGAACACTTCCAGATAAAGCATACCAGAGTTCCAAAGTGGCATATTGTGTTATAAAACATGGACCTATATCTCTATTATCTTTGGCAAACAATCTCAAAATATCTCATACTTTGGTAAATTCAAAGGGATATCCCACAAACAAAGTGAGGGGTCAATTTGTTTGAATATTTATTTTTCACAGAGGAGAAGGTAAGTGGCTGCCAAAATACCTGCCACAAAGCAAGAATACAATATATATTTGTGGAACTGAACTGAAACAAGTAGTTGCTGCTGCTAAGTCGCTTCAGTCATGTCCAACTCTGTGCAACCCCATAGACGGAAGCCCACCAGGCTTCCCGTCCCTGGGATTCTCTAGGCAAGAACACTGGAGTGGGCCGCCATTTCCTTCTCCAAGGCGTGAAAGGGAAAAGTGAAAGTGAAGTCACTCAGTCGTGTCCGACTCTTAGCGACCCCATGGACTGCAGCCTACCAGGCTCCGCCATCCATGGGATTTTTCCAGGCAAGAGTACTAGAGTGGGGTGCCATTGCCTTCTCCAGAAACAAGTAGTAGAAGCTAATAAAGATTACCTGTATCAGTGTACTGATGAAATCTATCAGGTTATTGTTTCAACTTTCCACCTGATTGAACCTATGAAAAATAACTGGCCTTATTAACAGAGAAAAGCTCTGTTTTTTTCCACCAGGTATCACAAGTACCAGCACCCCACAGCAAGCTGCTCAGAGGCTCAGTGAAGACTCATCTTCCCAGAATCAGCATCTTCGACCTAACTCCTTTTAACAAAAATACAGAAATTTTAAATTGTAAGGCAAGGAATGTAAAGGATGCATAGGTGATCAGAAAAAAATTCTAATAATGAGAGAGAAACCTATTGATAGATAAGCTACCTCAAGAAGACCCACTCAAAAAAACTGGGAGTCAGCTCTTTCAATTTCCTCATCTGAAAAATGGGAAGACTCAATCAATTGCTTTCAAGCTTCTACAAGTGCTACTCATACTGAAAAAGACATTTCATATTAAATACAGTATATTTATACATATACAGAAATGTGCTTATTTATACATATATAGAAATCAACCCTTAAATCTTCCAATGTGGATGCACTCTGGTATGGTGTCCTGTGTTTTATGCTATTTCATTGTTTAACTGCAACCACTTAGTGGGTCTCATGGCACACTAATAGTTCATGACATGCCATTTGTAAAATACTGGACTAGATGATGTATTTCCAGCTCATTAAATTAAAAACCATGATTTTTACTTAGAAGCAACTAAAAAATATCTACCATTCCCAAATTCTAGTTCCTCAATGAACTTTCCAAAGCCAATTCCTGAGTGAAATGATATAATGCCTACAAATTTTTGCCTTCCCTTCTTCTTCACAGTAAACACTCATGATCCTTTCCACTCAAAAAGCTTTAAAAGTGATTTTTTCAGGGTGCATGAATACTACCAAGCCTAACAGCAGAAGCCAGCAACAGGGATTTTGCAATAAAAACTTAAACATCTACCAAAGGAACTCCCTTTTACTCATAAAGAAGTACATTTGAATCTTTATAAGCCATCAGGCAACAGCTAAAGCAGCCAAAAGCCAAAACAATACTCATGGAGTGGAAGCAAACCACACAGATCTTGATTTTAATTACATAAAATATAATTCAAAGTAGTTGCATTCTCCCTTCCCAATTATAGAGTTTGTTCCCTCAAATAAGAATATTTTGACTTTCTATAATAGCATCTATTGTCACTTGTGTAGATTTTCTTAAATGGCTGCCTTCTTCCACGGCACCCCACCTCATCCCACCACCTCTCCACTATCTTCAGTAACGTCCCAAACTAGTGGGTGTGCAGGAATCTCTGGTGAAAAAAGAACTTGCTTTGAGTAAAATAATCTTCTCAATCACAATTGGAGCTTTCTGAGTATATAGCTGGGGAAAAGCCTTGTTTATATCTCAGCATAGCTTAAAATCCACCTAAAATATTATCTGATTAAAGGCATTGCAATCTTGACATGGAAAATTAACAGTATCATTTGTGCTTGTTAATGATTTCAAAATGCTTTATTATAAATCTTCTCTTGGTTCCTAAGTCTACAGGGCAAAGAATAAATATGTTCCTTATAATAACTTATAAATTATATGTATATTTTTATAATAAATTATAAAAATAAGATTTTAGTTTATATCATACTTTTTTAGTTTATAAAATAAAATGTAAAGGATCCAAGTCTTAAATTTAAAAAGCACTTCGACTGATAAATATCAGAGAAATACTAATGTCAAAAAATGAGGTCCATTCTAATCCTATAATCAAAGCATTCTGTGTATTTTCCAAACTTGGCAAGACATATTTTTATTTTTAAATTTTTGAACTACTAATCCTGGAGGAAAACAACCACCATTAATTTCCTCTTCAGTCACTAGTTGTCTGTGCCATGTGTTTTTATCACTTCCTGCCACAAGGAAATACATTTGGAACAAAGAAAGATAGTCAAAAGAGAGTTCTCTAGCTTAGTCTAAAATCATTCTTTTAGGAATTGAGAGTGTAAACATATTTCAATAATAGCACTGGATGATAAAACTACTTAGAAAACCTTCACATTTCTTTATTACATGACTTCATTTAATGCTCAAAAAGGTTTGTAAAGATTATTTGGTAAAAAAACTAAGCAGGTTAAGTTACATAACACTTTTTCACCCACACAGCTAATAAAAACCAGAGGCAGAACTTAAATTCCTTCCATTTCATACCAAATCTCACAGTGGACACTATAACAGTTTTTCTTATATGTCTTTTGATCAAGTTGTAAGTTTTTACTTTACCCTATTTGTCCAAACCATCATGGTTTTTTGTGTATGTGTGGTGGGGAAAGTGCTCAATAGAGGTTGCAAAAGATGATAAGAACATGAGGACTAATTTATCATTTTATAGCTAAGTTGTATTCAACAGTGATTTATTCAGTCCTAGGTACTAAGTAGTACATTAAATATAGGGATCCTAAACAAAAATACAAATTATAGATCATAATCCTAGGAGTTAGTAAGAAATTTAGTAAAAACCTATCTTAGTCTGCTCAAGCTGCTGTAACAAAATACTATGGTCCGTGTGTTTTAAAGCAACTGATAAAGGATTAATCTCCAAAATATACAAGCAGATCAAATAGCTCAATATCAGAAAAACAAACAACTCAATCAAAAAGTGTGCAGAAGACCTAAACAGACATTTCCTCAAAGAATACATATAGATGGCCAGTAAACATATGAAACAATGCTCAACATCGCTCGTTACTAGAGAAATGCAAATAAAAAATACAATGATGTATCACCTCACATCACTCACAATCAGATCAGATGAGATCAGATCAGTCGCTCAGTCGCATCCGACTCTTTGCGACCCCATGAATCGCAGCATGCCAGGCCTTCCTGTCCATCACCAACTCAGGGAGTTCACTCAGAATGGCCATCATCAAAAAAATCTATAGACAATAAATGCTGGAGAGGATGTGCAGAAAAGAGAAAACCCTCCTGCACTATTTGTGGGAATGTAAATTGATACAGCCACTATGGAGAAAAATATGGAGATTTCTTAAAAAATAGGAATAAAACTACCATATGACCCAGTATACCCACTACTGGGCATATACCGAGAAAACTACAATTCAAAAAGACACATGCACCCCAATATTCACTGCAGCACTATTGACAATAGCCAGAACATGGAAGCAACCTAAATGCCCAACAACAGATGAATGGATAAAGAAGATGTGATACATACATACAATGGAATATTACTCATCCATAACGGGAATGAATTTAAGTCTGCTGTAGTGAGGCAAATGAACCTACAGCCTGTTATACAGAGTGAAGTAAGTCAGAAAGATAAAAAATATATATATTGTATATTAACCACATATATAGAATCCAGAAAAATATTACAGATGAACCTATTTATAGGGAAGAATTGGAGATGCAAGCATAGAGAATGGACGTGTGGAAACAGCAGGGGAAGAAGAGGGTAAGATGAATTGAGAAACTGCCACTGACATATATACACTATCATGTGTGAAATAGGTAACTAGTGGGAAGCTGCTGTTTAACACAGGGAGCCCAACCTGGTCCTCTGTGACAACTTAGAGAGATGGGATTAGAGGAGGGTGGGAGCTCAAGAGGGAGGTGAGATATATATATATATATATATATATATATATATATATATATAATTATGAAAGATTTGCATTGTTGTACAGCAAAAACCAATACAGCATTGGAAAGCAGTTCAGTTCATTTCAATCGCTCAGTCGTGTCTGACTCTTTGAGACCCCATGAACCACAGCACGCCAGGCCTCCCTGTCCATCACCAACTCCCAGAGTTTACCCAAAGCCATGTCCATTGAGTCAGTGGCGCTATCCAACCATCTCATCCTCTGTCGTCCCCTTCTCCTCTTTCCCTCAATTTTTCCCAGCATCAGGGCCTTTTCAAATGAGTCAGCTCTTCGCATCAGGTGACCAAAGTACTGGAGTTTCAGGTTCAACATCAGTCCTTCCAATGAACCCCCAGGACTGATCTCCTTTAGGATGGACTGGTTGGATCTCCTTGCAGTCCAAGGGACTCTCAAGAGTCTTCTCCAACACTGCAGTTCAAAAGCATCAATTCTTCTGCACTCAGCTTTCTTCACAGTCCAACTCTCACATCCATACATGACCACAGGAAAAACCACAGCCTTGACTAGATGGACCTTTGTTGGCAAAGTAATGTCTCTGCTTTTTAATATGCTATCTAGGTTGACCATAACTTTCCTTCCAATGAGTAAGAGTCTTTTAATTTCATGGCTGCAATCACCATCTGCAGTGATTTTGGAGCCCAGAAAAATAAAGTCAGCCACTAACTCCACTGTTTCCCCATCTATTTCCCATGAAGTAATGGGACCGGATGCCATGATCTTAGTTTTCTGAATGTTGAACTTTAAGCCAACTTTTTAACTCTCCTCTTTCACTTTCATCAAGAGGCTCTTTAGTTCTTCTTCACTTTATGCCATAAAGGTGGTATCATCTGCATATCTGAGGCCGTTGATATTTCTCCTGGCAATCTTGATTTCATCTTGTGCTTCCTCTAGCCCAGAGTTTTTCATGATGTACTCTGCATAGAAGTTAAATAAGTAGGGTGACAAAATACAGCCTTGACATACTCCCTTTCCTTTTTGGAACCAGTCTGTTGTTCCATGTCCAGTTCTAACTGTTGCTTCCTGACCTGCATACAGGTTTCTCAAGAGGCAGGTCAGGTAGTCTGGTATTCCCATCTCTTTCAGAATTTTCCAGTTTATTGTGATCCACACAGTCAAAGGCTTTGGCATAGTCAATAAAGCAGAAATAGATGTTTTTCTGGAACTCTCTTGCTTTTTCTACGGTCCAGCGGATGTTGGCAATTTGATCTCTGGTTTCTCTGCCTTTCCTAAAACCAGCTTGAACATCTGGAAGTTCATGGTTCATGTATTGCTGAAGCCTGACTTGGATAATTTTGAGAATTACTTTACTAGCGTGTGAGATAAGTGTAATTGTGTGGTAGTTTGAGGATTCTTGGCATTGCCTTTCTTCGGACTGGAATGAAAACTGACCTTTTCCAGTCCTGTGGCCACTGCTGAGTTTTCCGAATTTGCTGATATATTGAGTGCGGCACTTTCACAGCATCATCTTTTAGGATTTGAAATAGCTCAACTGGAATTCCATCACCTCCACTGGCTTTGTTTGTAGTGATGCTTCCTAAGGTCCACTTTACTTTACATTCCAGGATGTCTGGCTCTAGGTGAGTGATCACACCATCATGATTATATGGGTCATGAAGATACTTTTGTACAGTTCTTCTGTATATTCCTGCCATCTCTTCTTAATATTTTATGCTTCTATTAGGTCCATACCATTTCTGTCTTTTATTGAACCCATCTTTGCATGAAATGTTCCCTCAGTATCTCTAATTTTCTTGAAGAGATCTCTAGTCTCTCCCATTCTACTGTTTTCCTCTATTTCTTTGCATTGATCACTGAGGAAGGCTTTCTTATCTCTCCTTGCTATTCTTTCGAACTCTGCATTCAAATGGGTGTATCTTTCCTTTTCTCCTTTGCTTTTTGCTTCTCTTCTTTTCACAGCTATTTGTAAGGCCTCCTCAGACAGCCATTTTTCTTTTTTGCATTTCTTTTTCTTGGGGATGGTCTTGATCCCTGTCTCCTGTACAATGTCACGAACCTCCGTCCATAGTTCATCAGGCACTCTGTCGATCAAATCTAGTCTGTTAAATCTATTTCTCACTTCCACTGTATAATCATAAGGGATTTGATTTAGGTCATACCTGAATGGTCTAGTGGTTTTCCCCACTTTCTTCAGTTTAAGTCTGAATTTGGCAATAAGGAGTTCATGATCTGACCCATAGCTCCCGGTCTTGTTTTTGCTGACAGTATAGAGCTTCTGTATCTTTGGCTGCAAAGAATATAATCAATCTGATCATTCAGTGTTGACCATCTGGTGATGTCCATGTGTAGAGTCTTCTCTTGTATTGTTGGAAGAGGGTGTTTGCTATGACCAGTGTGTTCTCTTGGCAAAACTCTATTAGCCTTTGCCCTGCTTCATTCTGTACTCCAAGGCCAAATTTGCCTGTTACTCCAGGTGTTTCTTGACTTCCTATTTTTGCATTCCAGTCCCCTATAATGAAAAGGACATCTTTTTTGAGTGTTAGTTCTAAAAGGTCTTGTAGGTCTTCATAGAACCATTCAGCTTCTTCAGCATTACGGTTGGGGCATAGATTTGGATTACCATGATATTGAACGGTTTGCCTCGGAAAGCAATTATCCTCCAATTAAAAAAAATTACAAATTCATTTCTCACAGTACAAGATCAAGCTGCTGGCAGATTTAGTGTTCTGTGAGGGCTCTCTTCCTGGTTTGCAGATATGCCTTCTAACTGTGTGTTCACATAGGCCTTTCCTGGGTACATGTTCATGGAGAGAGAAATCCGTCTAGTCTTCCTCTTCTTATAAGGGACTAATCTCATCATGAGGGTCTATCTTATTGACCTAATCTAAACCTAATTATCTCCAAATTGTAGCCTACCAGGTTCCTCTGTCCATGGCATTTCCCAGGCAAAAATACTGAAGTGGGTTGCCATTTCCTTCTCCAGGGGATCTTCCCAACCCAGAGATCGAACCCTGGTGTCCTACATTGCAGGCAGACTCTTTACCATCTGAGATACCAGGGAAGGCCCCCTCAAACAGCATCACACTGGGGGCCAGCGCTTCATATATGAATTTTTAATATATGAACTTCAATATACGAATAAGTTTCAACATATGAATTTTAGCCCATAACAGGAACCTAACAGGTAAACAGATAATTATAACTAGTTTAATACAAACTAATTTAATTCCAAAAATAACACTTAATTGTGTTCAACAAATATTTATTAATAGACCGTTAAAGGAAAGTAAATTTTTGACAGTGGGCAAATATCGAACAGATAGAGAATATTCTCCATGTTATACAAAATGAGCAAACATGCTCTGAGATGATAATTTGTCTAAGATCAAAAACTGAGGGAGACAGGATTTACATATGAATCTACCTAACTTCAGGGCTCCCCAGGTGGTGCTAGTGGTACAGAACTTGCCTGCCAATGCAGAAGACTTAAAAGATGACAGTTTGATTTCTGAGTCGGGAAGATCCCCTGGGGAGGGCACGGCAACCCACTCCAGCATTCTTGCCTGAAGGATCCCATGGACAGAGGAGCTGGGCGGGCTACAGTCCATCGGGTCACAAAGAGTTGGACACAAATGAAGCGACTTAACACACACGTACTACCTAACTTCAAAATCCAGCCATTTTCCACTGGAACAGGAGAGCTGTAACCAAGGACAACAGCCTCTCCCACTGCCTCTCCTAGGGTGTGCGCAGCATGGCCTTCCCTACCAAGAAAGAGAGTAGCCTCCAAAGCCAGGTGCAAACACACAGAGCACACACAACCTTTCTCTGTGTAGGAGGTGACTAAAGCCTGGATGGGATGCTGATACAATAAAGGCAGGTCAGGGAACGAACTGAGAGCACATATCCTAGACCAGTTTGTCTCACCTGGAAAAAGAGAACCTTCCTCTCAGGATGATAGCAGATCCATCAATTTCATCGCTAAACATACTATGACTATAATTCTCAAATAAAAAAATTCATAATGCTGAGTAGAGAATAAAAATGCAAACATTTTTGAAATATAAAATCAATATGAAAAAAAGTATTTTAGTGTTGAAGCAAACAAAGCCAGGATGGCAACACTGATCCATTCATCTTTCTTCAGCTCTAAAAGAGTCAGTGTTATTCAGGAAATATCAAGATGTAGCAAAACTTTAAGGGTATACATCTGTTCTAGCACTGTGCACAGTAGGTTTTTAATAAATGTGCTGTGGATGAATGGATGGACAAATGGCTAAATGCAGAAAAGAATGAATTAATATTCACATTACTTTATCATTTTTGGAATGTATTATTAAATGTCTTATTTTACTTAGGAATTTAAAATTATTTCTTCACCTTTCAATTAAACATCTATCTGTATTTAATTCTAAGCCTAATTTGTATGATAGTTAAAAGGTCTAAATTTTACCTTTTTAGAAACAAAACAACTACACACTATAATTCTACTTGCAATTTTTAAGATCTGAGGTTCATAAAAATACTACATTTAAAAGGAATTTGGGGAAAACAAATTACTGAGAAGAAAAAAAATTGTGTATATATGATATGATAGTAGAAGAGATGTTAAAAGCTAGGTAAATTTGCTGATTAGTGGTGCAAATTGGGAAGGATAAAAGAAAAAGAGGAAAGCAAAGATCTTCATTTCAATGTACTATTTACGTCATTTCAGTGATAATACAGAGAGTTTCACACAACAATGACTACTCCATTGTACTTTCTGGTCATTATCTATCTCTTGTTTCATAATCTTATTTTGTAAAACTTCTATCTTGCTGGTGTTTTTATAATCCAACTTAAATCATTTTGGGGGAAAAAACGTCATATACACATACATGTGTGCATCTTGGGTCAATGTCTGTCTGACAGTCTCTGTCTCTTTATGTGTCTCTCTTTCCTTCTCTCTCTCTAAATTCTATATGTATTATATAGAGATGAGACAATTCTTATGCTAGCTAAATATTTATTTACAAGTTAAACTCTTTTATGTATTTCATATTGTAGTCACAAAATATCTCATGCTCATATAGATGTGAGAAAATCACCTCTGTGGAAAATTCACTTTAATTAATGAGTCTTTGGGTTTTTCAGCACTTGGTTTGCACCTTAGTGATGTGTATAAAAGTGTGGACAGGAGAACTCAGGTATGATGAAGTCTCACAATGTCAGGTGGTCCTGGCTGATTTCCTCCTTTTACTCCTTTCTCAATCTTGAACCAATCAGTTGTTCCATACATGGTTCTAATTGTTGCTTCTTGACCAACATATAAGTACCTCAGGAGACAGGTAAGATGGTCCGGTATTTCCTTCTCTCTAAAAGCGTTCCACAGTTTGTTACAATCCAAACAGTCAAAGGCTTTAGTGTAGCCAATGAAACAGAGGTAGACGGTTTTCTGGAACTCCCTTGCTTTCTCTATGATCCAGTCAATGTTGGCAATTTGCTCTCTGGTTCCTCTTCCTTTTCTAAATTAAGCTTGGACATCTGGAAGTTCTTGGTCCACATAATGTTTAAGCCTAGCATGCAAGATTTTAAGCATGAGCTCACATGATTCATACTAAGCACTTAAAAGACAATTTCATATTTTCCTGCTTTTATTTTCCCTGACTTTTACTTTCGATGAATTAAAACCATTCCAGACACAGTAGGCACTCAATATATACTTCTTGAATAAGTGAATTACTACTACTATTAGCAATTCTATTGAAGACTGAGAAAAGATCATGGGATTTGCCCATTAGACAATAATTGGTGCATTTAGAGATTGCTTAAATGCCTAGGGGTTTTGAACACTTGAAGGAAAGTCAGTTACTTTCCTTCACTTACAAAGCCAGTCAAAGGGTTTTGGTGAGGACATTCTAAATCAAGTAGCATTGTAGTGTACAGAGTTTCTTCAAGTTTTATTGGTTGTTTTTTTTTATTCTGAGTGTTAAAGATAATGGCTTCCAGCTAGAAGATAAAAATCTGTTTTATTGACATTAATTTTTTTTTAATTTGCTTTATTTAGAGTTTTTACAGTGTATTACCCCTTCATGTATCACTGCCTTGTCGTGGTGAAGGGGCTTGCGTAACTCAATGAAGCTATTAGCCATGCCATGTAGGGCTACCCAAGGACAGGTCCTAGTGGAGAGTTCTGACAAAATGTGATCCACTGGAGGAGGGAATGGCAAACCACTCCAATATACTAGCCCTGAGAACCCCATGAACTGTATAAAGAGGCAAAAAGATATCACACCGAAAAATGAGACCCCCAGGTCAGAAGGTATCCAATATGCTACTGGGGAAAAGCGGAGGACAACTATTAATAGCTCTAGAAAGAATGAAGCAGATTGGCCAAAGCAGACACAATGATCAGTTGTGGATGTGTCTGGTGATGAAAGTAAAATTTGATGCTATAAAAACAGTCTTGCACAGGAAACTGGGATGTTAGGTCCATGAATCAAGGTAAATTGCACATGGTCAAGCAGGAGATAGAAGAGTAAACAAATGAACAGGAACGGGTGAATTTAATTCAGATGACCATCAACACAGTGTATTATCCCGTTCAATCTTCAGTCCCTTGAGTCAAGGAATTTGGTTACTACTACCCCATTTTGTTCAGTCACTAAGCCATGTCCAACTTTTGTGATCCCATGGACTGCAGCATACCAGGCCCCTTTGTCCTTCACTATCTCCCAGAGTTTGCTCAAATGCATGTCCACTGAGTTGGTGATGCTATCTAATCATCTCATCCTCTGCTATCCCCTTCTCCTTTTGCCTTCAATTTCTCCCAGAATCAGAGTCTTTTCCAATGAGTCAGCTCTTCGCATCAGGTGTCCAAAGTATTGGAACTTCAGTTTCAGCAACAGTTCTTCCAATGAATATTCAGGGTTGAGTTCCTTTAGGACTGACTGATTTGATCTCCTTGCAGTCCAAGGGACTTTACATGACTACTGGAAAAATCATAGCTTTGACCATACTGACCTTCGTTGGTAAAGTGATCATTAAAGATGCACAAATGGAGATTCAGAGTTGAGTGACCTTTATGGCATGAGTTCAGTGGCATAAGTTCATAAGTCATATCCTGAGGTCTTTGTGAAGTTTTGAGAATACTGTTCTTTCCTCAAAATCCAACTTGGACCAGAGAACATCCATCCTCCTGCTAGTCCAGTGCCAGTGGCAGATGCTAATAGTTCACCTGCTCCCTGTAAGCTGCCACAGAAAAATCTGCCATTTTCTTGGAAAATATCAGGAAAGTCTTCTTTGAAAGCTTTCCTGTAAAGAAGGTACAAGCTTTAACTTCTGGTCTCAACCCACTGGTTAAACAGAAAAATTCATCTCCATACTGGTATACTATAAATTTGTACCACTGTCTGTGGTGTTGGGCTGCTTGAATTTACATCATAGTTTTACCCCTAACTAGATGCACACTAAAAAGTAATGTTCAAAATTCTCCAAGCAAGGCTTCAGCAATACCTGAACCGTGAACTTCCAGATGTTCAAGCTGGTTTTAGAAAAGGCAGAGGAACCAGAGATCAAATTGCCAACATCCGCTGGATCATCAAAAAAGCAAAGAGTTCCAGAAAAACATCTATTTCTGCTTTATTGACTATGCCAAAACCTTTGACTGTGTGGATCACAACAGACTGTGGAAAATTCTGAAAGAGATGGGATACCAGACCACCTGACCTGCCTCTTGAGAAACCTGTATGCAGGCCAGGAAGCAGCAGTTAGAACTGGACATGGAACAACAGACTGGTTCCAAATAGGAAAAGGAGTACATCAAGGCTGTATATTGTCACCCTGCTTATTTAACTTATATGCAGAGTACATCATGAGAAATGCTGGGTTGGAAGAAGCACAGGCTGGAATCAAGATTGCCAGGAGAAATATCAATAACCTCAGATATGCAGATGACACCACCCTTACGGCAGAAAGTAAAGAAGAACTAAAGAGCCTCTTGATGAAAGTGAAAGAGGAGAGTGAAAAAGTTGGCTTAAAGCTCAACATTCAGAAAACGAAGATCATGGCATCTGGTCCCATCACTTCATGGGAAATAGATGGCGGAAACAGTGGCTGACTTTATTTTTGGGGGCTCCAAAATCACTGCAGATGGTGATTGCAGCCATGAAATTAAAAGACGCTTACTCCTTGGAAGGAAAGTTATGATCAACCTAGATAGCATATTGAAAAGCAGAGACATTACTTTGCCAACAAAGGTCTGTCTAGTCAAGGCTATGGTTTTTCCTGTGGTCATGTATGGATATAAGAGTTGGACTGTGAAGAAAGCTGAGCACCAAAGAATTGATGTTTTTGAACTGTGGTGTTGGAGAAGACTCTTGAGAGTCCCTTGGACTGAAAAGAGATCCAACCAGTCCATCCTAAAGGAGATCAGTCCTGGGTGTTCACTGGAAGGACTGATACTGAAGCTGAAACTCCAATACTTTGGCCATACTGATGCAAAGATACTGATGCAAAGAGCTGACTCATTTGAAAAGACCCTGATGCTCGGAAAGATTGAGGGTAAGAGAAGGGGACGACAGAGGATGAGATGGTTGGATGGCATCACCGACTCAATGGACATGAGTTTGTGTAAACTCTGGGAGTTGGTGATAGACAGGGAGGCCTGGCGTGCTGCAGTTCATGGGGTCGCAAAGAGTAGGACACGACTGAGCAACTGAAGTAAGTAAGTGAGATGCACAACCTTGGACATGTTATTCATGTCTCTGAGACTAGTTTCTCATCTTTAAAATGGGGAATTTAGAAAATAACACCTACTCTATAAGCTTTTCACTATGATTAAATGAGGTACCATATGAACAGCACTTGGCACACTTAGAACTTAAAATATAATGAACACTCAGTACACATTCATTACTATTCAGCAATACATGATATTCCAGTCTGACAGAGGAAGCAACCCAGGTCCAGAACGATCAAGACACTTAGCATATAGAGATCAAACATCACTTTGTAACAGTAACCATGCTTTCATTATGGGGAAAAAACACTCAAAATAATGACTGAATTTTTCATTGAATTCAAGTGTCACATTCACTCCATTGATTCTAAATTATTTATTTGTAAATCAATGTACACTTTGAGTTTATAAACTGGAATGATGGGGCAGAACATTAGACTCATAGTTGAGATTCAACAATCTTAAACATAAGAAAATAAGGGAGTTTATAAACACACAGAAAAAAAGGCCTTTTTAAAACATACAAATATGTATTCTCACATATCCTCGTAACAATTAATATATAAATGAGATTAATTTGCCTCCTTCCAGAGTAGAAGAACTACAAGTTTAGTTTTCATAACTAAATAGACAGTATTTCCTTTTTTAGAAAGTACATGTCATCTCCTAAATGTAAGAATTTTCTATTTTTTACTTCCTCCTGCTCTTTTGTTTCTTTTAATAGTAGTTCTCAACATTAGTTGAGAATTTCAGGGTTTTTTTTTTTAAGCTCTACAGATAAGTAAACACAAAGCTCAAACTGAGAATCACTAGCTTACCAGATGTCTTTCAAACAAGTGATGAACATCTTTGCCTTGACTGCTATCTGTAAATTGTTCTTGTTATTTTTTTTACTACAAATCATCATTTGGCTTACTCTTGAAAGTCAATCTTGACTTTCAAAACAAGTTAGTTTTATTTCCCTTGATACTAAACACTTTTGTGAGAGTTCCATTCTCTTAATTTGCCTAATAAAGTTAGGTGAGAGTTCCATTCCATTAATTTTCCCAATAAAGTTAGGTGGGATAAGTTATGTAAAAAGACCACACAATAACCAGCATTCAATTATAGTACTAGAAAAAAAGAAGGACATACAGGGTATAGTTTAGAGCTCTGCAGTATTTTTTAAGAAGTTAGGTATGATGTTAGTATTTGAGTTAAAATTATAAATTAATGACAAAAGTACTATGATTTCTTGAAAACTGACACAAGAAATAAAACTGTATGATGTTAAAATATTTGATACAACCATAAAGTTATTCTGAAATTTTTTATATTCAATATATGAAACCTTCAGGTAAACATACTAGATTCAGACATCAATCCTAAAGTAAATCTGTCCTGAATATTCATTGGAAGGACTGATGTTGAAGCTGAAACTCCAAAACTTTGGCCACCTGATGCAAAGAACTGACTCATTTGAAAAGACCTGATGCTGGGAAAGATTGAAGGTGGGAGGAGAAGGGGACGACAGAGGATGAGATGGTTGGATGGCATCACCAACTCAATGGGCATGAGTTTGAGTAAACTCTGGGAGTTGGTGATGGACAGGAAGGCCTGGCATGCTGCAGTCCATGGGGTCGCAAAGAGTAGGACTGAGCAACTGAACTGAACTGATGGAATAATGAGGAGAAAGAACAAGACAAGCATGGGAAACTTGACCTGGTTAAACTGACAGTGAACAAAGTACAACACAACATATCCTTCAAAGGCAATAATTTTATTTCCTAGGTTATATAATAGTGCCCTTTTTTGTGTACCCTGTGAGAACAGTGGAATGAAAGAGTTTCAGGCACTCTGAGAGGAAGTGGAGGAGAAAGACACACTCAACAGTCAAGACTCCTCACTCCTCATTTACATGTTTTCTGTCCTTTCAATATCTTAGTTTACAAACTGTTTACATGACAAAAATATTGAACTACATTGCCAATCTTCCTACCCTACCATAACCTTTCTATAGAGTAGGACTCCTCTACTCGGAAAAACATAAGAGTATGGTTAGAAAATGGAATCCAACAAGGACCCTAAGGATTTGAAACTAAATCAGGTTCACAGATACAGGTAACAGAAGTTAAGATAATATTTTGATCTGTCTCCTTCAAGCAACTGAAGTTATTAAGGGGAATCTTACACAGAGTAGAAAACATTCAGCATTGAAACACTGGTTCATTCACCTATTTAAACAATTGGGGATTTTCACAATGAATCATGTGTTGAATGACTGGCAGCCTCAAAGAGGGATAAGATACAGTACCTGAAAGTTTTAATGAGGGTTGGTCCTTGGCCTTCTGTTCTTTTCTCTTTCTTTCACCTTTTAATTCATAAGGTGATGCTCACTAATTTGACGTCTCTTCAGATGATTTTTAAACTCCTCTGGTCCAACTTCTTTTCATCAACTTTACCCTCAAGCTAGCCATGATAACTACTTGTATCATTAACAACACAAACTCTAGGTGTGAGGTACCTAGATCCTGGTCCTAGATGTTCCACTCTATTTACTGTGGGATCTTAATAGAGCAAGGTACTTAACATCTCAAATCTCAATTTCCCCACCTATAAAATGGGAATAATAATATCGACCTCAAGAGTTACAAAAAGAATTCCATGAGATAAACACAATGGTAAAATCTTGGCTAATGGAAAGAACTCAGCAAACGTTAGCTATCTTTTCTATCAATATCCCTCATTCCTATTAATTTCAGCCTCATTCCTGAACATCAAAATTAGCTTTGTTACTTCCTACTATGTTTTTCTGTCTTCTATCCTTTACCATATCCTGGATATTCCTCTTTTGAAGCATTAAAAAAAAAACCCTAACTCTCCATTTTTTTTTTTCTCATTGATGCCTGTGTGCAATATTTATAGAGTATACAGAGGTCCAGCTATCATGTTTCTAAATTTTTTTTAATTATAAATCAACCTATCACCTGTTAAATAAATACGTTCTACACTCCCATCTTGAAAAACTATATCTTAGAAATGCCCTAGAAGAAGAGGTTTAAATTTAGATTTATCAGGTGCCTCTAGGTTCTGGACCAGAAAGTCTGAGCAAAAGGGAGAATCAAGGCCTAGACTTTGAACCCTGGCCTCTACTTCCAGCCACGACCCACCTCCTTTCCCCATCTCCACACCTCTGTGGGTTCTCTTCCCACCAGTTTCCCTTACAGCCATCTTTGAAAACTTACCCAACCATCAAGGACATTTCAAACACTTCCTTCTCCAAATTTCCCTTGAGCCAGGTATGATCTCATCCTCCTCTGAGTATCCAGATTATTTTGTCTCTATATATTCTAATGACACTAATGGCATTTTGTCTTGCACTTTTATCATTACCTATGTGTTTGTCTTCCTAGTTAAAGGCAGCTTCTAATCCATCAGTGATTCTCTGTGCTCAGTGTTAACAGCATGTAAAAACCTACTGATCAGCCTTTTAAGAAAAAAAAAACCCTCTGAGCTCCACCCTGAACAAAGCAGAATGTGGAATGAAGAAGCAGGCATGGTTATTTTTTAAAACTCTACTGCTAATATTGAGTTGATAAGAGCTATATAAAGTTATATATTCTTTGGGCTTCCCAGGTGGCACTAGTGATAAAGAACCTGCCTGACAATACAGGAGATGTAAGAGACACAGATTCAATCTCTGGGTCAGGAAGATCCCCCAAAGGAGGGAATGGCAACCCACTCCAGTATTCTGAAAAATCTCATGGACAGAGCAACCTGGCAGGCTACAGTCCATAGGGTCACAGAGTTGTACATGACTGAATGCGAACCCATATATTCTTTGCAGGGCAAGGTCTATAAACACATTCTTCTGAATTGAATTTAACCTAATCCATGTTTTTCCCACTGCAAAACACTTTCTGGTCCACAGGCTGCATGTAACTCTTAGACTTACTGAAAAAAATTACCAGTGCTGAAGAATGATGGTCACTTATGCTCTAGAATTATGCAAAAGGAGACATACACAGAATTAATATTATTCTGGATCAAGTTGTCTCCTTTACCTTTATCTCTGCATTTATTCTGTATGGTACATCTTATTGACAACATAATGCACTTCTTAAAGGCATGGTCAGCATGTTATTCCTAATATTTAGCATAATATGTGGCACACAATGGGCATGAAATAAAAATTTAATGAATGGGTGAATGAATAAGCCAAATGCATGGATAGAAATTACAAGCCAGCAGGAATTCAGAAACTATTTCAGTTGTTTGGTAGACTGAATAATGACTCCCTTAAAAGATATCCACCTCCTCATCCCTGGAACCTGTGACTATTACCTCAAATGGCAAAAAAAAAAAAAAATAGGAATCACCGATGTGATTATTTTAAGGTGAAGAGACTAATCATATGCATCCTTATAATAGGGAGGGAAAGGGAGATTTGATATACACAAAGGAAGAGACAGCAATGTGACCTCGGAGGCAGAGGATAGAATGATGCAACCACAAAGTAAGGAATGCTGGTGGCTGCCAGAAGCTGGAGGAGGCAAGGAACAGATTCTTCCCTAGAGCCTCCGGGGAGACGGCCCCTCTGCTTACACCCCGACTTCAGCTCAATGAACTGATTTTGGACTTTTGCCCCCAGAACTGTAAGTGAATAAATTTCGGTTGTTTTAAGCCATCAAGTTTGTGGTAATTATAGCAGCCACAGGAAACAAACACAAGACAGAAAACTTATATCCAGAGAGGTAAATGACTTTTTCCAAAGCCCCAAGTTAGGGCAGAACTGGGCTTTTGATAGAGATTTCCTGACTCCTTCAAGTACTCTTATTTTTTCCATTTTACTATGCTACCTGTTACATATTTAAAAGCCCACAGAGGCCTCTAACTCTTTGATTTAAATCTGAGTAACAATTAGAGCCTCATCTATGACCATAGAATGGAAACTGTAAAAATTATAAATCTCTCATGCCAATCTTATCAGCAGCTTATCTGGTTTAACAAAAAAAAAAAGTCATCTGACAAACTTGTTGCTAATATCAGGTCCAAAAAGATACTCAGGACAAATATTTCACTAAACCACATGTAATCAATACGTGCTCAATCACTAAGTCACATCTGACTCTTTTGCAACCTCATGGACTGTAGCCCACCAGGCTCCTTTGTCCATGGGATTCTGCAGGCAAGAATACTGGAGTGGGTTGCCATTTCCTTCTCCAATGTAATCAGTATACAACAATAATGGTGGGGGTGGGAGAGGCACTCACATTGGGAGTGGGATAGAGCAGGAAGCTCTATAATACACTAAGAAAGAGGAAAGATGTAATTCCATTTGCTCAGAAGTGAGCAATACTGGAAACTGTGTTAGAACCTGAAAATGGTAGTCTTTCTCATCAGTGTGGAAAGAAACTATACACACCAGAGTTTACAGAGACATTCACAAAAGGGTAGTTTACAAGTTCAAGTTGAGCAAAAATTACAAATTTATGTGTAATAATTCTAAAAAAACACTAGATCCTTTACTATGTTTTTTCACAATTATACCTTTTAGGTACCAATATAACAGTCATGACATATTTTCCAAGCAAGGAAACTGGGACAAAGAGAGATTTAATGAATAACAGAAAGATGACAGAGGTAACGCCTGTTTCCAGAGCTTATGTTTAAGTCTCTGGGCTTTTACTAGTATATTCAAATATGGATTTTGATCATTTCTCATTAATAGATAAGGTAACAAAGTATTCAAAGAGATATGGGTCTATTTAGATCTGATGAGCGTGAACTTTTTTTTCACAGGAGTTGTGGGGAGGGGTAGAGAATACTAAAGAATACAAAGAAGGCAGAAATATCAAACGTTCTTGCCTCAGACATTGGTTAAGAGCATATAACCACAACAGGATATAAACATTTCCTTAATGATCCTACAGTTATAACAAGCAAAATAAACAATCGCACCTTCACATGTCCCTAGTCCCTAAGGACCTCAGGTTTACCTCATAGTTTAAGAATTAGTCACTCATTTAGACTGGAGCAAATCTCTATGGATTCAGGCAGTTCGCTATCACCTAACGTGTTATAGCACTGTTGTTGGTGGATGTTACCCCACAGGAAGCTGGACCATTGCATCATTCAGGGTAAAGACATACTTGTTATGCATGTGACAAAGAAAAACCTACCCTAAGACGTCCCACAGAGAGCTGTGAAAGACATGCAGTGCTTGTCTGTTCCACATCTGTTCTTTTCATGATCTTGAGAAAATGAACATTCTTACAGATATGAAAGGAACCCTGTATGACTAGGTATGTGCCAAAGTAAGACATCACTCTGTCCAGCAAATATCATACTGCAACACTGTCAAGCCAAAAACATCTTTAATGGAGACACAGACAGTTTAAGATCCCAATTTAATCTTTATGAAGACATTACCTATTATATTAACATGCTTATAAGTTAACCATTTTAAATAAGAAGAACTGAAAACTTACAGATTGAAAAGTCTTAAGGTTTTAAACCAGTTGTTTATACATACTGTATATGAAGTGCTCAGACATCAAGGACATAAAAAGTTAAGTGTTAATAATACAGTAAGCAAAAATTACATGAGTTTTTAAAAGTTTAAAGGAAGATGATCCAATAAATTGTAAACTAACTTTAAAAAATCTCCTGCTTAATCACAACTCAAAATTCTTTTAACTTTTTGTTTTCTTAAAGAAAAAAGAAATTTTTCTGTTTTCTTAAAGAAAAAAGAAATTTTTCTATTTTCTTTTCTTAAATATACTATGCATTTTTTATAAGGAGGGAGGTAGCTTATAAGTAGGAGAAGGCAATGGCATCCCACTCCAGTACTTTTGCCTAGAAAATCCCATGGATGGAGGAGCCTGGTAGGCTGCAGTCCATGGGGTCGCTAAGAGTCGGACACGACAGAGCAACTTCCCTTTCACTTTCATGCATTGGAGAAGGAAATGGCAACCCACTCCAGTGTTCTTGCCTGGAGAGTCCCAGGGACGGGCGAGCCTGGTGGGCTGCCGTCTATGGGGTCACACAGAGTCGCACACGACTGAAGTGACTTAGCAGTAGCAATAGCTTATAAGTATTGCAACAGAGAGAGGTCGAAGGTACTAAAACAAAAAAAGGATGCATCTCTGCTTCTACCACTTTGCTAGCTAATGCCATCCCAAATTTAGAGACTTTTCTGCCTTTAGGGAACTCAGCGTGTGACTGCAAGTCTTGCAAACAATAAGCACCCTACCGCAAAGTTTATTTTTCAAGGGACAGACAAGCAACCCTAGAAAGAGAAAAAACATTTCAATGCATAGAACTAAATAGAGGAAAAGAACATCTCAAAATCATCATTCAGAAGTAAGGAGAACAGAAAGTCAACAAATGAGCACATAAGAAGAAATGAAGGGAAGGGATATGATTTTCCAGAGACTGAGCAGCTTGGTTTTGCTCAAATGTTTTCAACAGCTTCCCCACCCTCCAAGACAGTACCACCATCATCAGCCTCCTCTCAAAGCCTTTTATTCTTCACTTGTTTGGTTCCATTGATATGCTAGGCAGCATACTAGAAGATTTTTTCTCTTGGGCTGTAATTTGTGGACTCCTGGTTTGATTCTCGTTTGTCTGTCTAACTGTCTTCTTTCTTTCCTCTTTTATCAGTGAGCAAGAATCTGATTCCATTTAATTCTGTACAAGGAATTTTTATTAATGTAGTCAACTACTCTGAATACTTATCAAGGAGAATGAGAATAACTGATTTACAGGATCTCTAGTATTGATTCACTTATGTTTTTTGGTTGAACTTGTACAGCTTTAAATATTATCATTATTATTATAAAAATACTATATTTAACATCCTTATAACCAGTTTGGAGTAATTCGTTTGTAAAAGATCCTTAAGGAAGTACCTTCATCTTATAATAAATGATTTTGGATCTTGTTGAGACTTAATATGCTAGTGTCATATCAATTTTCACATCCTCAATAGGGCACTTGTATTTTCTGAGGCAGACAGTAGGACTTGGATGGCTGTATATTACTGTTTATGAGCCTTATCCTTTACTGCAAATCAAGTGTTTATTCCACTCCTGAACTTAATTAGCAGTAAGTAAGCAACTAGAAGTAACATAGCCAACTACTTTATTTTATATCAAAAGAAAAAAAAAATCAGAAAGATGCCCTTACCTCTTACAGAGCTATTACTAAGACAATGTCCAGCATTAAAAGATAAGTTCCATAATTGACAGAGGTAGCAGATGTCAGAGGAGCCCACGAAGGCTTCACAGAACCATCAAATTGGATTCATATCTTGAAAGATGAACAAAGACATTTCCCAAGATACAGAGAAGTGGAGAGTATTGGGGAAAAGCACTCTCAGCAATTAGAAAGGTGCATTTAAAGATCTAAAGGCAGAAAAGCAGGACCTGTGGAAGGCACACAGCTCCATGTGGTGATCAGAACAGACTTCAGGGCTTATTCAGGAGAAAGAGGAAGATAAATCTGGAAAGGGTACATACACAGGTATACATCAGGTAGGGGTGATGGACAGCCACTGATAATTCTTAAACAGGGCAGTGACTTGATTAGATTTAGGCTGAAGGAAGCATAATCTCATAGTAGAAAACAGACTTGCTACCAGGAAGTTCAGAGCCAACTCCATTCCTTTTCTGCAACTTTACAGAACCTGAGTATATGTAGTAAAGGTGTTTATCCAATTTTCCTTTCTTTATTTCTTTTCTTTTTCGTGTGTTTTATTTTTTAAACTTATTATTAGATCCCAAATCCTGTTTGGAGTTAGGCAGCATAAAAGAAAAAGAAAGGTAGGAAGGCAGATGGCTAAGCGGATTATCAATTCTTCCAACAGAAGGGAAAATGAACTCTTCTTTGACATGTTTTATTGAAATTCAGAAATTCAATAACACTCATTATCTAACACAAGTTATGGTATATATTCTTTTTCCCCTATCTATAATTGGCTTCCTGACTTTTCCTACTAATTGCTAGGTCCTTTAACTGAAATACAATTACCTTTAAAGTTTGTTTACCTATATACTGTTTCACTTTAAACATAAAGCCAAAATAAGATACGTTCACTCAATTCTCCATTAAAAAATTAAGCACAACCTACCAACAGTATTCTTCACAGAGCTAGAACAAATAATTTCACAATTTGTATGGAAATACAAAAAACCTCGAATAGCCAAAGCGATCTTGAGAAAGAAGAATGGAACTGGAGGAATCAACCTACCTGACTTCAGGCTCTACTACAAAGCCACAGTTATCAAGACAGTATGGTACTGGCACAAAGACAGAAATATACATCAATGGAACAAAATAGAAAGCCCAGAGATAAATCCACGCACATATGGACACCTTATCTTTGACAAAGGAGGCAAAAATATACAATGGATTAAAGACAATCTCTTTAACAAGTGGTGCTGGGAAAACTGGTCAACCACGTGTAAAAGAATGAAACGAGAACACTTTCTAACACCATACACAAAAATAAACTCAAAATGGATTAAAGATCTAAACATAAGACCAGAAACTATAAAACTCCTAGAGGAGAACATAGGCAAAACACTCTCTGACATACATCACAGCAGGATCCTCTATGACCCACCTCCCAGAATATTGGAAATAAAAGCAAAAATAAACAAACGGGACCTAATTAACCTTAAAAGCTTCTGCACATCAAAGGAAACTATTAGCAAGGTGAAAAGACAGCCTTCAGAATGGGAAAAAATAATAGCAAATGAAGCAACTGACAAACAACTAATCTCAAAAATATACAAGCAACTCCTACAGCTCAACTCCAGAAAAATAAATGACCCAATCAAAAAATGGGCCAAAGAACTAAACAGACATTTCTCCAAAGAAGACATACAGATGGCTAACAAACACATGAAAAGATGCTCAACATCACTCATTATCAGAGAAATACAAATCAAGACCACTATGAGGTACCATTTCACACCAGTCAGAATGGCTGTGATCCAAAAGTCTACAAATAATAAATGTTGGAGAGGGTGTGGAGGAAAGGGAACCCTCTTACACTGTTGGTGGGAATGCAAACTAGTACAGCCACTATGGAGAACAGTGTGGAGATTCCTTAAAAAAATGGAAATAGAACTGCCTTATGATCCAGCAATCCCACTGCTGGGCATACACACCGAGGAAACCAGAAGGGAAAGAGACACGTGTACCCCAATGTTCATCGCAGCACTGTTTATAATAGCCAGGACATGGAAGCAACCTAGATGTCCATCAGCAGATGAATGGATAAGAAAGCTGTGGTACATATACACAATGGAGTATTACTCAGCCATTAAAAAGAATACATTTGAATCAGTTCTAATGAGGTGGATGAAACTGGAGCCTATTATACAGAGTGAAGTAAGCCAGAAGGAAAAACACCAATACAGTATACTAACGCATATATATGGAATTTAGAAAGATGGTATCAATAACCCTGTGTACGAGACAGCAAAAGAGACACTGATGTATGGAACAGTCTTATGGACTCTGTGGGAGAGGGAGAGGGTGGGAAGATTTGGGAGAATGGCATTGAAACATGTAAAATATCATGTATGAAACGAGATGCCAGTCCAGGTTCAATGCATGATACTGGATGCTTGGGGCTAGTGCACTGGGACGACCCAGAGGGATGGTATGGGGAGGGAGGAGGGAGGAGGGTTCAGGATGGGGAGCACATGTATACCTGTTATGGATTCATTTTGATATTTGGCAAAACTAATACAATTATGTAAAGTTTAAAAACAAAATAAAATTTAAAAAAAAAGATATGTGCACAAAAAAAAAAATTAAGCACAATATTACAGGCACAAAGATAGATATATATATATATATATATATATATATATATGTAATTAAAAACCATGAAAACAATGCAAAAACAATTGTCACAGCATATACTCTTATTTTCTTAAAGCAGTTTTTAAAATATCTCTAACTATAATGCTTATTTAATACAACATATAATGAGGGAAGACAACACTTTAAGAAGAATTATTTCACAGTCACTGGATTAATAATTTATTATGACAGTATGCGCTAAATGATAGTAACATTTCCAAAATGTCCACGTCCTTGAACACACTGGGCAAACATCTGGGGTCCCAGTGACAAACCAAACAAGTACTACAATGACGTGCAATATTTTTCCTATCAGATAGAGACTTTTAAAAGAGAGGTTCAAGGTAAAATTTTGACTTTGCCTATTTGCAAAGCAGTCTTAGATCTCCAGAAAGCACTCAAAATCTCAAGATCAGAAATATATTAAAGTCATGACAAATCAGTTTATCTACATTTTCTAAGACTTCCTTAAAAATCACTGCAGAAGGTGACTGCAGCCATGAAATTAAAAGACGCTTACTCCTTGGAAGGAAGGTTATGATCAACCTAGATAGCATACTAAAAAGCAGAGACATTACTTTGCCAACAAAGGTCCGTCTAGTCAAGGCTATGGTTTTTCCTGTGGTCATGTATGGATGTGAGAGTTGGACTGTGAAGAAAGCTGAGTGCCAAAGAATTGATGCTTTTGAACTGCAGTGTTGGAGAAGACTCTTGAGAGTCCCTGGGACTACAAGGAGATCCAACCAGTCCATTCTAAAGGAGATCAGTCCTGGGTGTTCTTTGGAAGGAATGATGCTAAAGCTGAAACTCCAGTACTTTGGCCACCTCATGCGAAGAGTTGACTCATTGGAAAAGACCCTGATGCTGGGAAGGATTGGGGACAGGAAGAGAAGGGGATGACAGAGGATGAGATGGCTGGATGGCATCATTGACTCAATGGACATGAGTTTGAGTGAACTCCGGGAGTTGGTGATGGACAGGGAGGCCTGGCATGCTGCAATTCATGAGGTCGCAAAGAGTCAGACAGGACTGAGTGACTGAACTGAAGGAAACCTTTCTTTAGAATCACGCCAAATAGTGAAACAGTGTAGCTGTTAGAACATTCAAGTTCTTGTTGTTAGAGGGTACTCACCAGAAAATGGGCATAATATGTATAATGTTAAATACTATGTTTCCTTAACTAGTTTATGGGATTCCCGGGTGGCTCAGTGGTAGAGAATCCACCTGCCAATGAAGGAGACATTGGATTCGATCCATGGGTCAGGAAAATTCCCTGGAGAAGGAAATGGCAACCCACTTCAGTATTCTTGCCTGGGAAATTCCATGGACAGAGGAACCTGGCTGCCTACAATCCATGGGTTGCAAAAGAGTTGGACACAACTTATTGACTAAAAAACAGCAACAACTCGTGTATAAAAATCATGTCAGTAACAGCTGAAGACCGCAAAAGAATCATGCCAGTTTATCTGAAATTACAGTGAGAAAGAAGTAATATTCACAATTCTTAATGTTTACTTATTGAGTCACACTTTTAAACACCTTCATAGTTTAAATATGATGATGAAAATCTAAGCCAAATAAGCCATGGTTAATAAATACTTGTTTTACATTGATCTTTTCATGAATGCAGTTACAAAACAACGCTGAACTTTTTGAAGATACATATGCAAAATTGGGTACATCTGCAAAATACACAAGGACAGCCTTTTGTTTATAGGATTATGTGGACATTTATAGAGTATTTTTTTCCTCTGGGTACTTTGGAGCTGGCTCCTCAGAATACCAAAGAATGTGTGTGTACATGTGTGCCCATGTGTGATTGTTTTGCAACACTACAATGATTTTTAGGGATTAGAATTATGTAGGGCTACATATGCTCCAATAAATAACACTCAAAATGTTTTACCTTCTGTGATTTTCTATTTATTTCTTAATTTTTAACTGTCATCTTTTGAGAATGGCAAAATTATTACGGCAAATTCTAACTCCAGAGGAAATTCCCCAGCTCGGCCAGTTGCCAGTGGAGCTATAATATCAGTAATGAAGAGAAAGTTTTCTTAGAAGTTAAAAGTCTGGAAGAAAAGGTTAATTATGTAGAGCTGCCTGACAAGCAACCATCTATCATAAAAGGAAAGAGCTTTATATAATAAAGTGTCTGAAAGTTATCATGAAAAAAAATAGACTTCAAACCATTTCACAGAGTATCTCAGAGTTTTCTACTTCCTCTTAATCAAAACAGATTTTAAAGAAAAACTCATTAATAATTTAGTCATGAGTCTTTCATTTTGGACATTAAAGTATCTGAAGAAACAGAAACCAACACACAGAACATGCATTGATAAAATACATTGATTGTAATTTGTAAAGATAAGCATGACAAAATTAAACCCGTAGTAAATGCCTCACCTATTAGAAACTCAGAATTTTCTTGTTCTATATAGCAAGATGGTTAGATAGCATCACCAACTCAATGGACATGAATCTGAGCAAATCCCAGGGATAGTGAAGGACAGGGGAATCTGGTGTGCTGCACTCCATGGGGTCAGAAAGAGTCGGACACGACTTAGCAACTGAACAACACATAGCAAGATAAAAAGAACGAAGAAAATCCCATACTGAGAAGTTTAGATTTAGCAATAGTACAAGAATGAATCACTTAACTGTGAAGTTGCAGTGATTAAAAAAAATAAAACAATATTTAATAAAATTTAACATGAATTATTTCTCTCTTATACTATACTCTGTGATCAAATTCTCTTACAACAAACTTCAAGGGAAAATTTTATTTCATTATCTTAGAATATTTTTTTGAACACTACTTGAAATAGATAATTAGCTGGGAGCCTGAAATTATTTTAGTTAAATCAAGATTACTGTAATAAGATTTAGCCTGTATTTCATTAAAAAGCCAACTGATCAGATGCATCTGGGGAAGCCATAACCTTGATTTGTCTACAACTCTATTTCATTTGCCATTCATTTTTTATGGTAACTCATTGTGAACAAATTGAAGAAAAACGTACCCACTTGGACATTATGATATTTGTTTGTAGCTTTGTCCTGGTT
This sequence comes from Bos javanicus, assembly GCF_032452875.1. Classification (NCBI taxonomy): domain Eukaryota; kingdom Metazoa; phylum Chordata; class Mammalia; order Artiodactyla; family Bovidae; genus Bos; species Bos javanicus. The sequence goes on along the minus strand of NC_083871.1, from coordinate 27,297,470 downwards.
TTAGTTTCCTACTTAATGACTAAATGGCACCACAGTGGGTAATGCACTGGAGTAAAAGTGGTGAATCATTAAAGACTTCGTAAATTTTAAAAACAGGGGCAGGCCTTCTGGGCCCCATATGCTTCTAGAAAACCCAATGTTGTGCTGTATTAATTGAACCGTGAAGCTTTTATTAGTGCTCTTTAAAAATGCTTGCAGTGAAGCTTTTATTAATGCTTGCCCTCAAATTGTTTATACTACTTAGCATTTCCATAAGATTTTTTTATTTCAAAGAACTTTTTGATCATTAATTATATCTACTCTACATTTCTATAAGAGAACTCAGCTGTTTAGCAAAATAGAGGCATGAAAGTAAAACTCAACTAATTTTTGCCTAAGGTTTGCCACAGAAAAAAAGAAAAGGAATATTAATAGAATATAAGATCTTTCCACAAACCTTTAGTTTGTATAAATAGCCAGGTCTCTCTCAATAAGGTGGATAGTTGTTATAAGTGTTCCCACAATGGTGGAGAAAACAGAAATGAGCCACCTATATGCAATTGGCTTTGAAAACTAAAATTACAGGACTTAGGAATACAGTTACTATAGTAACTCTGCCAACCAGACTCACCGAGGAGCCCATGAAGCCACAACATTATGAAATCCCAGGGGGCATGATGCCTATTGTGTTCTATGTCTGGAAAATTTCTTTGGGTGGATTTTCATCAAAATTACATTATATACATTCAACTCATCAAAATTAAAAGTCACACTGGAATCACTCCAGAGCTCATACAGCCTAATTTATTTACTCTTAAAAATGTTCAGACTCAAATCATGTTTTCTATCACCTTGGGATCATTCTAAAAATTTGATCTGGGTTAAATAATTAGAAATTTGTTCTGAGGAAGAAAAAAATGTATTCTACCTATAAGAATCTCTTTGGTTCATCTCCACGTAAAAACAGAATGTCTTACTAGCAGAGAAAACATTAAGATTAAGATCTAGAATTTCAGAATTTCATTACAAATTATTACTTCCTCTAGTTTTCAACAGTACTAGGTTTTTATGTATCAGAAAGCAAAATAAGTGAGCTATAGCTTAGCATGTCTTTTTTTTTTTTTTTTTAACAGTGCTGGGGGGAGTGGTCAGAGAACCTGTATTTTTGACAAGAACATCAGATGATATTTATTACCTGACATGTTTGGAAAACTCTAGGTTAGATGAGCCCTAAAGTCTTCCCTTCTGAATTTTGGCAATCCTGATAAAAATAAATTACCAGAAATGTCATACAGACTGCTATACAGAAGAAATTAACTTCTGTTCCTATAATTATTAAAATACTTAACACACTGAATGGACCAAAACTATTTACACTTCTGTCTCTCTTACTAAAGGGTCTGTCCATAAGGGTAGAAACCATGATTTTAGTACTGTTTGTGTCCCCACTGAATAGCACACTGCTTAGTACAAAATACATGTATGAGAGGGTGAGTGAAAGTCACTCAGTCGTGTCCGACTCTTTGCGATGCCAGGGACTATACAGTCCATGGAATTCTCTAGGCCAGAATACTGAAGTGGGTAGCCCTCCCCTTTTCCAGGGGATCTTCCCAACCCAGGGATCAAACCCAGGTCTCCCGCATTGCAGGTGGATTCTTTACAATCTGAGCCACAAGGGAAGCCCAAGAATACTGGAGTGGGTAGCCTATTCCCTCTCCAGCAGATCTTCCCAACCCAGGAATCAAAGTGGGGTCTCCTTCATTGCAGGCGATTCTTTACCAACTGAGCTATCAGGGAAGCCCAAATACATGCATAGTACGTTTTGAATGAATGACTGTCTTAATTGCATCAGCTAGCTGCCAGTCTCATGCAGGTAGTCTTTTCTCCATTCAGACTCCTCAGATTCCAAAAGCAATGCCCAGTGCTCTAACGTAGAACATTATTGGGGAAGCAAGATTAAAATAAAAATCAGTGTATTCCATATTCAGAAATCAGTATTTATTGTTTGACTGAGTATATGATTGAGACAGTAATATTTAGTACTTGATAGTACTCTTGCCTGGAAAATCCCATGGACGGGAGAGCCTGGTGGGCTGTTGTCTATGGGGTTGCACAGAGTCAGACACGAATGAGCACCTTCACTTTCACTTTTCACTTTCCTGCATTGGAGAAGGAAATGGCAACCCACTCCAGTGTTCTTGCCTGGAGAATCCCAGGGACGGGGGAGCCTGGTGGGCTGCCGTCTATGGGGTCGCACAGAGTCAGTCATGACTGAAGCAACTTAGCAGCAGCAGCAGCAGCAGAGAACTTCTCTGAGAATTTTGTCAATACCTGAGGAAAATAAGACTTACACCATCCCAGAACGAATTTTCAAGACAAACAGAAATACTTTATCTGAAATACAATAAAGAATTTCTGGAACAACTGGAGTGAGACTATTTTTCTGGTGTACAATAACTCCTTAGAGCCCTTTACAGAACAAAAGCAAAATAAATGGATGGTGATTGCATAAGACCAATTTAATTCTTTTTAGACAGGTTTTTTTTTTTAAGGAGATGTGAGAAAAACACTTTTTCTAAGTCAAACAATTAGGTTACTTCTCACCAGTAGAATATATATGGCACCGTGAGATATAGGCTAATAGTAGCTGAAGAATGTTTTAATGTTTGTAGCTAGAACATTTTCCTTTATATAAATGCAAAGTGCATTTCAGGTCTCTCTGATCGCAGTTTGTATTTGGAATAAACAGAAAAGATTCCCACCGCCTGATCCATTTGCTATGACTTTCTTCAATTTAGAGTTCATTCATAAGAACTTTCCAAACATAACTGATTAAGACCTCTGTATAATGCTGCTCTCAGCAGACCAGATGTATTGATAAGAAAGAAAGTCCATAAGAAAAATTTTAATGACTCTAAAGTCAAATGAGCTTCACTTGGTGACTGTCTCATTTATCATCCACTCTTCTTCTAACTGAACAATTATCATGACTGGCAATAACTTCCTCAGCGAAATAGCAGCCTCAAAGGACATTTTCATATTACAAAATCAATACTCTTGGGGGAAGGGTATGCTGATTTCAGTTGTCAAATATTACCAATAGTAAGCTATGTTAGGTATCTGTAGGATTAATCCAAGTATTTGGTATTATTTTACTTTGTCTTTTTGAAAAGGAGTCCAGTATATTTGATCATCTTATTATATATTACATTTACATATAGGAACTCTGAGTCTTTATATAATGCTACAAATTGAGCATAAGAAGCTGAATTTGCATGCTACTCACTCCTTCTCTATACACACCTTAAAACATGGATTCACATCCCCTTCTTACACAAACAACAGTCTATGCTGCACAGACAGTAAGATTTCTATTTAACCCTAAACTCCTTTAATAATATGTATTTTTTCTCTTTCAAAAGTTAGGTGCATGCATTCATCTGTTTTCCTTTTCTCTTTTACCTCACAAAGTTTAGTAAATGTTACTTCTGACCATCTGTTCCTTACATGTACACTTCGTTTCTATAGCTTTTTTGCCCAATATACTTTACCTCTTAAGCAGTTACCTCAACAACAAAAATGTCACTCCCACATTCTGTTCCACACATCAGATGAGAAAATTAAGAGTGGAATAACCCTTACACTGATCTCTCAATAAAAACTCATTACTTTTAGAATGAAATTAGATGTAATACAGACATACCTGAGAAATGACCTAAGACGTCCATAGATCACATTAAAGCATCACCATAGAACTTCTCACCTGTTTGTCTTCCTGCCATTTGTTCCACTTTTTTTTAACCAGGTGAAATTTTTAAACATTTATTACATTGTATCAATTCTCCTTTTCAAATAAGGTGATCAAAATATTTCTGTATTCATTCATTGCCAAGTATATACCTTTAAACAGGCCTTGACTGGCTAAACTGGGAATCTAACGGCTTACAATAGTGTTCTAACAGGATTGTGTGTTTCACATTAAAAATAAGAGGGTCCAGTTTTAAATTCTGCCATTTGCAAAACATGAATGGACATTAAGAGAATTATGCTGAGTGAAATAAGTTAGAGAAACAAATACTGTATAATATCACTTACATGTGGGATCTAAAAAGTACAACAAACTAGTGAATGTAACCAGAAAGAAACAGACTTACAGAGAAAAAACTAGTGATTACCATGAGGGAGAGGAAAGGGGAGAGAGGCAATATACAGATACAACTCGTCATATATAAAATAAGCTACAAGAATATATTAAACAACATGGGGAATGTAGCCAATATTTTACAACTATAAATGGAAAGTAATCTTTAAAAATTGTGAACCACTATATTGCACACCTATAGCTTACATAATATTGCACATCAACTATACTTCAATAAAAAAAGAGAAAATAAGTGAATCCAATAACTATTTAAAAGTTAAATTTTATAAGTTGATTTTAATTATAATTTGGATCCAAAAATTTCCCATATAGTTTCTTCCTTCATTAGCCTTAATGAGATCTGCATTTTGTGTCCATTTCAAGATTACAAATTCAGGTAGAAATAACAAAACTACTTTCTCATGGTTCTATCTGGCCTGTCATTCTCTGTGAAGTAAAAGTGGGAGGTAAACAAACAATGTGGAGAAGATACAGGGAAGATGAGTAGAGAATAAAGAGACATAGGCAATTTTATAAAAATATATAAAAAGTATAGTTTCTGGTCTTAAGAATTAAGGGCACTCCCTGTATAAATTCTAAACAGTAACTTGAAGAAATGGAGTAAGTTTTCTGCCACATCTGTACCTAGCCAATTTGTTCCTACTTCTTTCAGTATGTTTTTTAATGATTCCAGCACATTCTACCACAAGAAAAAAAAGTTTGACTATGGCATTTCTAAATTAAATGTTTCTTTTAAATTATGCTAATTTTGGAACATTAAATTTATATATAAATAAATATATATACTCCCATTGACAGAGAAAATATACGTACAGTAAGTCCCCTACATACGAACCTTAAAGATGTGATATGTGTGCCGGTCCCTGTATGCCTAAGGTACTGTCCTGTAAGATTAAAAATGTTGTACTTTTCATGCATCTTATTTGTGTGAAAGTATTATAAACTTATTACAGTACAGTACCATACAACTGATTGTGTTAGTTGGGTACCTAGGCTAACTTTGTTGGACTTACTAACAAACTGAACAAAGGCACTCTTGGAATGGAACTCGTTCATATGTAGGGGACTTACTGTGATACATATTTTAAAGGTAATACACACATATATAAGATGCAAATATCGTTTTAAGTTCAACTCAATAGAAAGGACTGTAATTCTATACTTAATTGTGATAAGTAATGCAGGTCACACAGAGGGCTGCCTGAGAGGGTAGGGGTGTGGGGCCAAGAGTGCGTGGGGAGCAGGCAGAGGTGGAGGAAGGAACAGGCATAGCAGGCTAGACCGGTGCTTCGAAAAGTGTAGTCCCAGGCAGCAGCAGCATCACCTAGAGAAACCTGTAAATACTGCAATTCCTGGGACACACCTAAGACCTGAATCAAAAAAAAAAAAAAAATGGGGAAATGGCTTCATTTTAATAAGCCCTCCCACTGATGCTAAAGTTTGAGAACCCCTGAGCTACAGGGACTCAGATATAAGAAGCCTAGGTAACTTCATCTCTTATTCAGATAATAATGCCAATTATAAATCATGACTGTGACTAAAGATTCTGGAATATCTTTACTACATCATTTAGAATGAACAAATATAGTGAGCTCTCCAATAATTTCTAGATCCAAATTCAACACAGAAACTGGCAACTTGCTGGGGATGTGGGGAAGCCTGATGAGACACTGAAATTCCAGAGCAGCTGATCTGGGTGTGGCCAGCCCTCCACAGACTGAAAATCTTGGCAAAAGATTTCCCTTTATAAACTGAGTAAAATATTATACTATCTTCAACCTCAGGAGTTGGATAACTGAAGGATACCAATATGTTGAAATATTTTTAAAGAATACACAGAAATAAATACTCCTATAATGATCCAAACAGAAAATTCTTTTTAAATTTGTCTATGTTTAACATGTGATATCTGAAGCTATTCCATCACTCTGAAGATCTGGATCGTGTTTGTTTCAAAAGTGACACCCTGTTCCTGGAGAAATGGGTGTTGGCTGTGCTGATCACAACACTACATGAGCCACACATTAACTGGCTCAGAGGAAGCAGGTGTTGAGATTATAATTAAATATGTATATAGGAAACAGGAGTGGCAGCAAAGAAGGGTGGGGAAGAAAAATATCCTTCCTGTGTGTCACAGAGATGGAAGAGGAGTAAATTCACAAGCTTACGTGCAAAGCCCACGACACCATTTAAAAAGCATTCAGACAGGTATTTGGTCAGAAGACTATGGATGTAGACTTAGATGCCTACGTCATATTTAATAAATGTTTATAACTTCATACAATTCACTCCAAATGTTACATTTGCAGCAGAAGATTAAAGTCTACTGCTCAGATAACAAAGCAAATGAAATTAATTGCCTGGACTGCAAGCTGGTTATGTAATAGAGGATGGGCTATAGAACACAGTTCAAAATTCATTATATTGACCAAACTTCATCAGGAAAAAAAAGTCATTTCACAATTTAAATTGTTTAACTTGAAGCAAGACAAAACATCTTTCATACTAAATTTGTTTAAAGTTTAAAAAGCAACCAGACTGACCGGACCGCACTGGTGAACTCATCATGGGAATAAGAAGAAGGATTGATGGGCCGAGATGCAGACTCACAGCCTTCACTTAGCTGGCAATGCTGGTCCACGAGAAGCTGGTCTAGGCGGAACCTAGAATGTAAGAAAAATGCCTGTGTATTATACACATTACGTCAAGCCAACAGGAAAAGAAACATAAGAGGACCAGCCTTGAGTTTCAGTTCAGCCACAGCTCGACGGAGTCTCTGAGGTTCACACATCAACCTCCCAGGTTTCTTAAGTCTTCATTTATAAAAGAGCAAATTTACCAAACCAAAAAATATTCAAACTCTAAAATAAAATAATAGATGTGGAAGGAATACGTGAAAAGCACTTCATGTTATTGTTGTTTAGTCGCTAAGTCAAGTCCGACTCTTGCGACCCCATGAACTATATAGTCCACCAGGCTTCTCTGTCCATGGGATTCCCCAAGTAAGAATACTAGAGTGGATTGTCACTCCTTTCTCCAAGGGATATTCCCAACCCAGGATTGAACCTGAGTCTCCTGCGTTGGCAGGCGGATTATTTACCACTGAGTCACCTGGGAAGCCTGAAAAGCACTCCATGTAATTATAATTAGTTTCTTATTTACAATTATAACTAATTTGTTGTTACCATTATTACAGGAATTTTTAAATGTTGATTAAATTTTAATTTTAATTATAATCAGTATCTCATTATACAGTATTCTTAATTATTACTGTTACAGATTTCCTTCTAAAGGTAAGGACTTCCTGCCAAAAACACTGTAATAGACTAAAAAGAAGTGTAACAAATACACTGTAAACTACAAGGGTGACAGAAAATTCTCATTACCATTTCCATTTCTTCTTGAAGCCTTTTGCAATCTTGTTCCAGCCAAAAGTAATAATAATCATAGTCTTTCCAGGAGTGGCACTTACAGGATGGACTTCTTGAGAGGAATTTAAGGGACTTTCTGTTTTTAATTTGAATATACTCTCACTTCTAGACATTGCAGCAAAGAGCAATAGGAAGGACATTTTCCCAACAGCTTACTGGAATTTCAAAGTTTAAAAAATCAAGAGGAAAAAGAAGCTCTTAAAGTTGTACTTAATGAGTTTCTTACTAAAATAGTATATCCCAATTGCACTATTTTTATAGACAGTATGCTGTAACTCTGAAAACCGTACATCTTTTTATCTTGAAAATCCAACATATTTATTGTGACTCGTTTTCCAATCAGTATTGTGAAAGTGTTATTACTATTTTTGTCCAAATGTATAAAGCAGATATAAATACATATTTCCCTTGAAGAATCATATAACATCACTAAGAATACCTATAATACTTCAAATGGTCTCAAAATAGAAGTATGATAGTTATTAAAAATAGGTAGTGTAATCAATTCTAACAGGCTAATTCTTACCACATCATTCATGCTGGATATACATTATGATTTAGAAACAATAAAATGCATATTTTCATAAATCTCCTTCAAAAATTTATACTGATGTGCTACTTTATCAGCATTATTTAAAGAATCTTAATTTCCAGGTTGATGAGAAAGCAGTATTTCTACAAAAAAAGATGAAAAATGAAGAGCAAAAAATTTGATTTCTGTATCAGCAAATAGACAGTGGCTTCCAAATAAAAAGATGTCAGTATTATATTTTTAATGCAATAACACCATTTGCATAGTTCTTTAGTTACAAAGTACTTTTAGACATAGTACCATGTTTTACATTATTTTTGCATCAACCATGCTAATGGATACCTATAACTCCCTTCGCTATCCTTATAGGTGAGAAAATTGAGATGTCATATGCTTCATAATTAAAAGGTAATGAAGCAAAGTGAAAGTTAAAATTGAGTGAAATCTGAATTTATAGACTACCTAAAATTGATGACTGTGGACTTTGAGATTTTTGACATTTTAGTTTTTTTACATTGCAATCTAAAATATTTTAAAATGCTCTAGATACATTCTTGATTCTCAATAGCACAGTTTGATTTCAAATAAAAAATAACAAAAAGCAAGGGACAGGAAACTTTAAGAGACTGTAAGTGAAGCAGCATTGGAAGGTACTTTCCTTCAAAGGCATAGTTACTCTGTGTTTTAAAAAAAAATTATTTTAAATCTATAATGCCACTTTGTACAATTGATACTTGTATACTTCAAATAAAACTCAATTTAACCAATAATTTCCAAAAGTTAAACATACATGCAAAGCCAAAGTTTTGCTACTTGTCCCAAAACCTAAGATTGAAAAGATGTTTCTATTTCTACACACTTCTGCCATTTATTTCCACAAACACATATGACAACTGTCCATGGCCATTTATCGATACATAATTGTATCAATACATAACTGTACAATTTTATGTTCAAAGCTCTGGCCTTAAGGTGCAAAGTGAATCTCAAGTGGAAATATGAATTTGGTTTCCAAAATACCATCATTAAATACCTTTCAAAAATGTAAGCTACTCTCTGTGCCATTCAACCTTTTTAATAACTGCCTAGTCATTACATATTCTTCTAACATTATGAAAGCTTTGCTATCTGAACACTGTTATAAAGAAAATTAACATGCATTTCTATGTTGATACATACTAGTTTCCACTTATGATATCTGCATTTCCGACGAGCCACATTAAACCAAAGTTACCACAGTAACTATAGCTGCATAACTGAAATATGGCCATTTAAAGAGCTCTCCTAAAATACTTCAGGGATATGGGTACTCTACACATATATGCATATGGGGTGTGTGTGTCTGTGTGTGTGCATCTGAGCCTCCATACACTTCCCTCTACTCATGGACAACAAGATCAGTGGATGAGTAGTCCTATTCACACATTTTAGGGACAAAATTGATTCAGAATTTGGCACAAATTAAGACTATTTTTAGTTGCCTGGAAAAGAAAGAAGTGCCAGTGGGGGAATATTTGTCAATGAAAAAGAACAATTTATTCTTAAATCTTCCCAAGTTTCTTTATCTAAATGGACTGCAGAGAAACAGACTATTTCTTAGAATAGGGAGGTTTTCCCCTACAATATTAGTCATTCTTACAATAAGTCTGAACTACAAATAACAGGAAACTGACCTTCATGTGGGTAGATAAGTGAAAAAAAAAGAATAAAGTTATGCTGATTATTTGTAAATACAGATTATTAAAGCCGATACAGAACTACTGCCTTCAAGTAATAGTTTCAATTAACTAGCACCTTAATTTGTCCATGCTGTAAAAAATGTATACATACACGTATATATGCACACTTAAGGAGATAATTAATATAAGCACAGCAAGAGCAAAATTGCTGCTATAAACCTTTTCCCTATTGACAGCCAAGAATGGTTATTTTCGGTCAACTATATTCCTTGAGGGCTTCCCTGGTAGCTCAGTTGGTAAAGAATCTGCCTGCAATGCAGGAGACCTGGGTTCAATTCCGGGTTGGGAAGATCCCCTGGAGAAGGAAATGGCAAGCCACTCCAGTATTCTTGCCTGGAGAATCCCATCCCAGAGGAGACTGGCAGGCTACAGTCAATGGGGTCGCAAGAGTCGGACACAACTTAGCGGCTAAACCACCACCACCATATTCCTTGAGGGACCTGGATCCACAATAGGGAGTTAAGAGTCTGCTTCAAAGAAGACATCTCTGACTACAAGTTGGTCAGCTGCCTGCAAATATATCCGTGCTATTATCCTGGGATAGAGCACAGGGCAACAGCCCAAGGGGATGACATCTTGCAATCTTTAGCCTGCCTGTGCAGCCAGGGAAAGAGGGCATTAACACATTACACTGACCCAGCCCACACTGTGCTTATCAGTAACATTATTGTGGAGGTGGTTCCATAGATCCTCAAACTATTCCACCTGCTTTCCATAATGTTCTATAATGGGCAAGTTAGCAGAGCTTTACAGATCACACAAAATTTGCACAAGGATTATTTCCTCTGATCTTCACAACAGCCCTGGAGTATACTAAGCCATTTTTATCCCCATTTTATAGATGAAGAATTTGACGCTTAGAGAAGTTTTGAGAATTTGTTCACAGACGTGCAGATGACAAATGGGAGGGCTGGCCTTCTGCCTTTTAGCCCACTCCTCTCTGTTGCATCACAGGGAATCACAGGCTGTTCTAGCAAAGCTGCTTGAATATCAAGACTCTATCTACCTAGTCTCACAATTTCAGTACTGACTCACTGAGTTGCAGATCTTTACTTAAGAACTTACCTAGTCATTGAACAGACTGAACTCAACAACCAATGATGATAAATAGTTACAATAAATGTCTACAGGAATTCTCACAATATAAGCTTTCAGATTTGACTAAGATTTCATCTTCCTACCATAATCTTTATTTTGATTTTTAAAACTATAACCTAAGCTTCTTATTATAGTTTTTTTTTTTTTTCTTTTGGGCAATTGGTATTAGGAAGAAGTGGAATGATTTTGTAGTCTATGTAACTAATAAGAACTGTGTCTCTAAAATATTTTTCTCAGACTTAGGGCAAGTTGTAGTGCAGAGTTCAGTCTACAAAATCATTCACACTTATTTGCAAGTCCTTCTCTTCTGTGATGGAGCCATTAGCCCCAAGCCCTCAGCTTCATGGGCCGACTCAATTTATAGCACCCACTGTATGGGGCACTGAGCTCATGAGGAGGTTCATCAGACCTGCAGTGTCTATCTTATACCTCAAAATCAAATATTCTGCCATAATTTCATCTTTTGGAGAAAAATGCTAGAAAAATCACTCTTAACATTCTACTCAATTCAACAAACTCTTAATTGTGTACATACCAGATACTCTGTTACCCATGATGAAAATTTTCAATTCTTTACTTCTCACATTTCCCAAAGATAGTCATCAAAGCCAGAACCCTGATGTCTTAAAAGCATCCTTTGTATCTGGGCTCTCCTTTCCCTTTCAATGAGTACTGCCTTGGCTCAAGTAATTATTTATTCTTGATAAAAGAATTGATTACATTCTTTATCTAGCCTTCTGTCTGGTATCCTTGCCTCCAAGGAATGTCTGAATGAATTAATTAGTAAATAAAATGTGGCGACCTATAAACTCCTCAGTTGGCATTCAAGTTCCATCATAATTTATTTCCTCTCACCCCGATTTCTCTCCTTCCTTCTTTTCCTCACACATAACTCCTATGGTTCCAGATGATCTGTCATTATTCCTAGGGTGATATTCAACGCTGTCAACTACTGCTGAGGCAGAGGCATTGAGAAATCAGAATGAACACCTGGATAAGCATCTATGTGGCTATACTTAAACACATACGATGACCATGGGCTTAGTTCTTTCTGTATAGTATTGTTCACATTTCCATGCTTTTGTGCCTCCTTCCCTGCAAAATACTATCATCTCTTCTCTACCTCCCAGCTCAAATTCTTTAAAGCCATGTTCAAGTGAGAAATTTTAACCAATCACTCCAAGTAAATGGTCAGCTTCCTCATCTATGTTCCCACTGTGTCTTGTACCATAACTGTATAACACCCCCTATGTCAGATAATAAGAGCACCTCGTATACTAGTGACATACTTTTATTCATCATGAGACTACAGTCCTCGGTTCAGGGATTGCACTATCCCATCTCTGCAGTCCCCACATCTACCACCCGCCTGGTACGTATAGGAACACAATAAATTATTAAAGGAAAAGGGCTAAACCAATAAAACTTCACTTGCCTACCTTTGGGGGCAGAACCATTTATCCAATTTGTTAGTATAAAGTTCTGAAGGACTAGAACACAGTCCTTTGACTTATATCAATGAAAGAAATAAAAATACTCTGGAGCATGAACCACCATTTAGAAAGAGTAGACCCAGACAAGGTGTGGGTCTTCATGAATCAGGCTAAGACAGCAGACACTCCAAAACAAATTTGCCTATGAATTATGTTGTCCTAGATAAGGTCATTATTAAGGGTTTTGAACTGAAGTGATTTCTCAGATCTCTGGAAAGTTTCAGCTTCCCACCTCATTTGTTTAAGGTTTTTCTCAGCCTGAGGAAATTCATTTATTAATTAGACAAGTTCTACAAGTTCTACAAATTCACAACTGCATCAAAATAATCGAACTAGTATTCATCAAGAGACAGGAGAATGAGATATAGAGATTTAAGGATACTCATTCCACTTCAACTTCAGTAGCAGAAGCAGGATTGAAAAATAATACTAATGACCACACTTAAGTTGTCTTAAACAATAGGACCCTTGGGACCCTGTGGACTCTGGGGACTGGAAAACTAGTTGACAGACACTCTCAGAGTACAGATAAGAACAAAACGGCCACTGGAGGGCCACACAACAAACATACACTCTCTGTGCTAATTTGAAAGCAAATAGTAAGTTCTCTTCTAAGACTTTTTAGGAGAACCATTTAAGCACAGGCTACACTGCAGGGTGTAACACAGAGCATGGAATGTATTTTGGAAGGTTAGTTATGTATACATTTTGCATATTTAAAATAGCATTCAGTAGCCTATACTATAAATATAACACAATGGTAGTATCTAAAAATATATATAACACAATCAGAAATGGTGTGCTGGATAATTCATTTTATAAGAAGAAATTCTGCCAACTTCAGAGCCTGTACTAATAAACATAGACCTTTTCTTAGTAAGCATTGAGTTTAAAACCACACGGCTTAGCCCCAGGGTATCCAGCACCCAAATCATATCTCAAACAGCTTCTATGAAGACCATTTCATCAAAATCCTTCTTGCACTGATTTCTATGAGATCACCTTTGAAGGCCCCTACCTACAACTTCCCTTCTTGGACAATAGGGAATAGTAAGTCACAGCTACCATTATCATCAGTGTGAGTTTAAAATGAGAATCACAATGCCTGGAAACTGCAGGATATACAAGCCTCCTCTTAGTCATGGCAAAGAGGCTGTTAAAAAAAAGCGTTGTCTACTTGTAAATACACAGGAGACCAAAGTCTAAAATAGAATTGAGAAAAGGAAGTAATAGTTGAAGTGAAGGAACTTGCAACAGATAACCTCTGATACCTGTGCAGCAGGAGGGCTTTGTGATCTATACACTATAACCTTCCCTGCAGAAAACTTGCCTGATCAAGCGTGCTTAAAAGAACCTGGCTCGCAGCCTACTACCCTGCCAGTGTGGAGGCATGGGTCATGATCAGCAAGCCAAATACAAAAGACCTTTATCCATCAGTGCAATTTAGATCGACATGGTTCTTTCTTTCAAACTTCAATACTGAATACATTTAAATTTTTTCTGTGATTTTTTTTTTTAATCTTGCAATCTATCTACTAAAGATCTGAAAATCGCTTCATGCAGCAAAGTGCCCATGTAAGATGTCTCACTAGCTGGGTGATCTGGTAGTCAATTAACCTTTCTGAGCCTCAGTTGCTTAAACATGAATTATTTAACTTACCAGGTCACTGTGAGGCTTGGACAAAAAATAAATGCAAAGTAATTGGTATGGAGTAGGTGCTTAAAAATGCCGGCTATTATTATCATTATTAGTATAGAAACTGTGTTTTACTTCAGGCTGAGTTCCATCCCAGGAGAAAACAGTGACACAGGGTGCCTCTCACCCTGCAACGCAGCTGTTAATCTTTCGCACTCCACTAGGCTTACAATAGGGATCTAATTACTAAAACTTTTTTCCTTTCTTTGCTTTTTTTCTTTTAGGAGGCAAATGTCTACCCTAAGGAAAAATACCGCGCTATTATTTGCTTTGGAATATACCACGTTTGGGCTTCCCCAGTGGCTCAGCAATAACGAATCCGCCTGCAATGCAGGAGCCACAGGAGACATGGGTTCAATCCCTGAGTTTCGAAGATCCCCAGAGGAAGGCATGGCAACCCACTCCAGTATTCCTGCCTGGAGAATCCGCATGGACAGAGGAGCCTGGCGGGTCACAGTTCAAAGGGTCACAAGGAGTCAGACACAACTGAAGCCGCTTAGTACACACGCACATACTATGTTTACCCTAAGCTCTCACTGGTATTACTAAATATTTTATATATATACATAAACTTCAAAAATCATTTGGGTATTGACATAAAGTAAAACAATGTCAAAAAACAGCTATTTTTTTGTTCCTAAAAATAAAGTCAGGAATAACTATCATTTTGTAGAAATTTGAAGAGAAACATGAAGTATATTCCCTGCTGCTACTGCTGCTGCTAAGTCACTTCAGTCGTGTCCGACTCTGTGACCCCATAGACGGCAGCCCACCGGGCTCCCTCGTCCCTGGGATTCTCCAGGCAAGAACACTGGAGTGGGTTGCCATTTCCTTCTCCAATGCATGAAAGTGAAAAGTGAAAGTGAAGTCGCTCAGTCATGTCGGACTCCTAGTGATCTCATGGACTGCAGCCGCCAGCCTCCTCCATCCATGGGATTTTCCAGGCAAGAGTACTGGAGTGGGGTGCCATTGCCTTCTCCAATATCCCCTGAGTACATATAAATTCCTCTCCAAAGAACTTTTCTATTGTTTTAACAAATCATCTTGGGAATTTCAACTGACCTAAGGCTTCTCTTTCTATTTTGGGCAGGATTTCACTGGTTATGTTACTCAGGACTCTAGCTACTGCTAGTGTTTAGTCCAATTTTGAGCCAACCAAGAAACATCTTCATACATGGACAGGTAAGCACTTCAGGTGAAGAAATGATAACAGCAGAATATCCACACAAGAAGAAAAACAGGATGAGCCCTGACTACCAGGACCACTCAAAAAAATGTGAAATACGTGGAACTCTTCCCCAACCAACACCTATGTTGTCATTGATTCCTTTTATTCCCATCCTGCTATCTTTGATCCTCTTTTCCAGTAGGCTTCTCCAAGGTCTCTTCTAATTGAATAGGTCATTTTATTCTCTGATCCCTTTCCAAAGAACCCATTTTTACTAACAAATTCAATCAACCTTCTATCTTCCATTTTTACGTCCTTCTCATCCTCTTCCAAAGAGCTCTATTTTATACATAAGATTATCTCAATTCCACCCCTCTCGTTCTTTTTTCACTTATGCATGTCCTTTTCCTACAGAGGTTTCCTTAGAACACACACCAGTATTTTCAAATACCCCTAAAATTCCAGAATACAGTTAGACAGGAAAAATGAATCATCATATTAGATATCTTGTTCTTTTATCTTCACCCTACCAATTAATATTGACTTTTCTAACTTGCACAAACTTTGTATTCAAGTTAAGATACCACCCAGATTCATGTTACAAAACTCCTTGGGCTATATTTAGCTCAGCAGCAACAGTTTTAACAGAGACTGAATTTAGCATGTACTTATCAAGGCTTGGGGTTCCCCAGGGGCTTGGCAGTAAAGAATCAGCCTGAAATGCAGGAGACATGGTTTCAATCCCTGGGTCGAGAAGATGCCCTGGAGGAGGAAATGGCAGCCCACCCCACTATTCTTGCCTGGGAAGCCCCAGGGGCAGAGGAACCTGGAGGACGACAGCCCACGGGGTTGCACAGAACAGGACATGACTGAGTGACTGAACCAGCACCACCACCGAGGGGTTATTGTGCATGCTCAGTACAGAGCTGAAGGCGCAGCTCAGACGATTTCTGTCTCACATATAGCACACCAGGGATTTCTTAGGGTGTTGTCTAAGGACTCCCCTAAAAATACAGATTAAGATACTTGGAACTTACCTAGAAATTTCAATATCAGAATCTGTGTAACAAGAGTCCATAAACGGCATTTTAAACAAATTCCCACAATGATGCTTAAGTGAGCTAAAGGGTGAGAACAACTAGAGGAATGACATATGTATAAACAATTAAGAAACAACAAAACAGAGAGAATAACGTGGTCTAAACTGGCTTTGGAGTCTGACAGACCATAATGAAAATTCCACCTTCCCAATTTCTTGCTATATTTTTATGGGTAAATTACTCTACCACTCTTACTTTCCTCACCAAGAAGATGCTGGCTCTAATAACTACTTGTAGGATCACTAGGGACAAATGACAATACATTTAAAATACTTAGCACAATGCTCAATAAATGGGAAATATCATTATGAAAGTCAGGGCCTCTGTGTTAAAAACTGCCCCTAGAATCGTGAAACATCACAGCCCTAATAAGTATAATTTTTTAAAGGGAACAGGACAGCATATGCACTACAAGAATTCAGGAAAGGGAGTTTTCACTGTAATCAGAGGTAGAAGGAAAGGTACCCTGAAACAGCTGGTATGCAGCTTTAGGATGTTGGATTTTAAATCAAACATGCATGGTTGGCAAAAATGTCCTTCTTTCCCAAGGGTCCTCAAGCCTTAACTCAATGAACTGGAAAGTTTTAAGAAACAATTTTAAAGTTACCTCGCTGTGTCTTTCAACTATCCTGTGATGGAAACAATCTACATTTGAATTCCCGTATCATAAAATATATTCAGTGTTAAAATTATCCTCAAAATTATTTCAAGTTCTATACTAGTAACAGGATGTTAGTCGTGTGTTTTATGTAGCACCTTGTATTCCTGACAAGACAGTAGGACTTTGTACAGACTGCTGTGTTGTTGATATACAAAATGACAGTGCTGGCCGCCTCCTCAGGGAGGGAGACCCTTTGGGTTTCTATACTCTTATTACTGATGGGTTGTAGCTATTTTATCATTGCTTGGAAGAACCTATGAACGATGTCCACTGAGGTTCAGGAAGGTCAAGAAGATGAAGACTAACCTGCTCCAGGGAGCGAACTGGCTCATGATAAAATCAAGCCTCTTGATCCCATTAGTAAAACACACTAATCAATTAAGCTAACACACTCAGAGCCAAACCTATTAAACCTTATAATTCCTGGGAAGAATAAAGAGCAATTACTCCTTCCCTTCAAAAAAAAAAAACAAAGAGAATTACAAAACCTGCAAAAAATAAGATAACAGTTACCAAATATATAAATACAGTCTCAGAACTCAAAACAAACACAGCACTCAATCCACAAGACACTTATTCCCTCTGAGTGAGAAGGCCTTCTCTGAAACTGAGTATCTGAATAAAAACAAAGGAGCTAAAACAAACCATTTTATCGCAGGCAACTTCTATTAATGTCACAGAGGGGAAGAAATACAATCTTTTCTTTCATATTCTACCTCTGGAGGAAAAAATAAGCATATGTACATACGTATATATCTGCACATATTAAACTGAGACAGATCAACACATATAAATAGCTCAATGCAACATCTGTAGTAGTCTTTAAAACTGTATTAAAGTCCTTGCTGTTTATCAGGCTGGTAAATCATATCAGCTCCTAGATATTTAAATTGCCAGTTGCTGGGCAACCAGAGCTCTGTCAACTGTCACTCACTCTTAAGTTCCTCTGCAACACTCCTTTAAGAAAAAAAATAGTGAAAAATTCTTGAGATGCTTTTTTTGGGCATAAGAAATGCACTTAATTTTATCCCTGAGCTTAAAGTGTCTAAGAATTGAGTGATACTGTGAAAATGTTCAGTGAGTTGGAGGAAGGGCAGTATGTGAATCACATAGTGAGGTGGGTGAGTATCTAGACAGAAAAGTCGAGGGACTTCACTAAAGGAAGCTTCCCTTTCAGAACACAATTCCACAGTAGAGACATGCTTGTGATAGAAGCCTTCTAAAAGAAACTATGCACTTTGGGGGAAATTGGTGAGTCTCAACAAAACTGATGTCTAGTCATTTTTATATTCACATGCTCATCACTGAAGAATAAGTACTACAGTCACGGTAATTATTCCTTGCTTCTGATCCTGCCCTTTTTTTCCTGGATAGTTAGAAACAAAGTGATATGCCATTGTCTCATGAAAATTTCTGCCTTGTGAATGTTGTTTTATTTTCTTGGATGTAAATTAGTATCCATTATTTACTCAGTCCAAGAGTTAAGTATCTACCAGTAGAATAAAACCCTTCAAGGTAAGTAAGGCAGTTTTCTCAGCCATGAAGATAATATAATGTGGCATCTATGCAGGTCACTCTGTTAATACAAGTAGGTGTAGAATTGCCACTCCCTGCCACTCAGGGCCGAAGGTTTGAACCAGATCACCTCTAAAGTGAAAAAACACTTCCTAGAAAAAACACTTCATAAATCCATCAGTCTTTAAATAATATAGCTCTCAGTTGTAGCCTATACAAAACTGAGCCAACCCAATAAATCACACTTGCTTGTATCAGTATATTTCACAGATATGGATAGAAACACACAAACCTAAAAAGAAAGTTATTAAAATGTGTAATTTGCTCTGTTACACATTTAAAAATAAAAAGGGGTATCTTTATGATTTCAAGTAGGATATTCTTTCTTAAACAAGACATAATTTCTCTCCTTTGAAATTTAAAACTTTGTGCAACAAACTTTTAAAAAGTATAATGATAAATCACACAGAAAAAATCAGTAAGAAAACCAAGTAAACCAAAAAAGAACAATTTAGAAATAGAAAAGAAATGGGCAATAAACTGAAAGTAAACTTCAGCAGCCAATAATTCCATGAAAAGACTCTCAGTGAGATACCAATCACATCCATCAGACTGGATACCATTTTAAAATCTTAAAACTCTAGTGTTTGTAAGTATATGGAACAACTAAAAGCCTCACGCACATACAGAGACAGTGTAAATACACGTATCACTTAGAAGAGCAATTTAAAATTATTTTGTGAAGTGGGAGAGTTATAAACTGTGATAGGCAGAATAAAAGCCTTACCAGAGATGGCATTCACCAAAGATGGCCTAATCCCCAGACCCTGTAAATAAATTACCTTACAGAACAAAGAGGAATTAAAGTTGCAGACAGAATTAAGTTTCCTAGTAAATGACCTTAAAATAGAGACATTATCCCGTGTTATTCAGATGGGCCCCAGTGTATTCACCATGTTTCTTAAAAGTGGAGGACAGACAGAAGAAGACAGTTAGACGGAGCTATGATAGTAGAATAATAAGAGAGATAAAGTACTGCTGACTCTGAAGATAGAGGAAGGAGGCCACAATCCAAAGAATGTGTGCACTCTCTAGATGTGTAAAAGTCAGGAAATGAATTCCCCCATACAGATTCCATAAGAAAACAGCTCTGTCAACCTGGATTTTAGCCCACTGAGATTCATGTCAGACTTCTAATCTCCATAAGACTAAGATAATAAATTTGTGTTGTTTTAAGCCAGCAGGTTTGGGGTAGTTTGTTTTAAGAGCAACAGAAAGTTAATAAATGACCCAGCAATTCTACTCCTAGGGAAATTCCCTCACCTTCCTTCTTGGACAAAATCGCAAGAATGTTCAAGGTAAGATTATTCAGAACTGCAATTTTGGAAACAGTCTAAATGTCCATCAACATAAGAATGGATATATAAACACTGTCATGATTTATATAATAGAATACTACACAGTAATTACTATAAAGGACCAAGAGCTATATAAATCAACATGGATACATCTTAAAACTTATGGTTCAGTTCAGTTCAGTTCAGTCACTCAGTCGTGTCCGACTCTTTGCAACCCCATGAATCGCAGCACGCCAGGCCTCCCTGTCCATCACCAACTCCCGGAGTTCACTCAGACTCACGTCCATCGAGTCAGTGATGCCATCCAGCCATCTCATCCTCTGTCGTCCCCTTCTCCTCCTGCCCTCAATCCCTCCCAGCATCAGAGTCTTTTCCAATGAGTCAACTCTTCGTATGAGGTGGCCTAAGTACTGGAGTTTCAGCTTTAGCATCATTCCTTCCAAAGAACACCCAGGGCTGATCTCCTTCAGAATAGACTGGTTGTAAATGAATAAAAATAATAAACTAAAGCATGGTTCTATAAAATACCATCTGTATAGGGTTAAAAACATACAAAGTGATATGATGATGTATGGGGATAAATAATGCAGTAGTTAAAGAGTAAGCAAATGGATGGGAATGGTAAACACTGTACTCAGGACGTGGCTACCTCTGTGGACCGAAATGGACAGACGCTTCAAGTATGTCTTGAATGCTTTATTTTATAAAACAAAAACAAAAGTTCTAAGGAAAATAAGACAAAACACAAAGATCTGACAATTATATAGTGAGTAGATGACAATTAAATGTATCACATATATTTTCTGTATTCTGAAACATTTCATAAATTTAAAAAAACATATGTTTCAATGATGTACTTTTCATGTGTCCACTGGCAAGCAGATAAACTGATTCTTCCCAAGCTCACAGAAAATGATCTCACCCAAGGAAGTATGTAGCCCTATTAACTTGCCAATTAAAAGACAAAAATACCAAAAAGCAAATATCAATATTTGACCCAATTTTTGTAACCTTCCAAATGTACACTGAAGAAAGTAGATTTTTATTTTTCCTTTTATTTTAAGCAATTTCATTTTAATGTCTGAAAGTCAAGAAGTAATTCACATTGGGAAGATTTCTTCTCTGCCTCCAAACAGGCATACCCAGGTGTGAAGAGATCTATTTGTAAGTGGGTATTTATGAAACAGACCATAATAAGAATGCTGTCACCTTTCAGACAAAAAAGAAAGATGGTTCATTTAGAAACACAATGTTGAAATAAATTGTTAAATGATAAAATAACATTCTACTTCAAATCATCAAAACCCTACATCAATAAGGATAAATAAGCCTATTAGCTAAAGACAAAATGTCGAGGAAAATCATAAATCTACTTCTGTGGTTTAATATTTTTCCTTTATTATTTACACTCCTATCACACACATTTCCATTTCTATTTTTCTCTTTTTTAAGTGGCAATGTTTGTCTAATGCCTCAAGGGTATTATGAGAAGATTAGGAGATAACCATTATTTTTCTTGAGAAAATCTAAAACATGAGGGGGGTTTCCACTTTGACTACTTTTCCTCCTGATGTTTGGATGGCATCACCGATTCAACGGACATGAGTTTGAGCAAACTCCGGGAGACTGTGAAGGACAGGGAAGTCTGGCATGCTGCAGTCCAGGTCACAAAGAGTCGGACACAACTGAGCGACTGAACAACAACAACCTCCTGAACCGGAAAGCTTTAACTGTTTCTCTAGAAAGCATTCATAACTTAAAATACGGAAACTAAATTGTTCTTGCTAGAAGTAAAAATAAGCACAAGAAAAGTCTAAGAATAATGTATAAATATATGACAGGTAAACTAAGAACTGTTTTGCCACCCACTGTTATTCTAATAAAGCTTACTTAATCTCTTAAACAAGCCAAGGTCCCTTTCTTTTAAGCCTGAGAAAACTAAATTAATTATATTTAGCCCTGGGTGGCACAAAATTTAATATCTGTGCCTGCCAATATGCCAACCACAACATAAAAGGCAATAGTAGCAACTCTGAAGAAAAACAGCTGTTTTCCTGACTGGTCAAGCCTAAATCCATTTATGCTTCAATCATTTCTGAAGATTAAAAATGAAGACTTGTCATATTATTTATGCCTAAAATAAAAGATAAACATACTATTCCAGTTTAGATTATTTCACCTTTTTTTCCTTCCTGTTTCTTTTTCTCCAATCATCCAGCATGAAGACCCTTTGGTTGGTCAATCAACATTCCTACGTATCATCTACATGCCTCTTCTCTAGAGAATATCATCTGTTGTTCTACTCACTTCTTATGAGAGATATTCCTTCTCTCACTAGGATCATTTTCTCTTTAAGCACCTACTGCTATTCCTTCTAAGTTAACTGCCTTAAACTTAATACAATAGGTGTCTCTAAATCCATCTGGGCTGCTCTTCTTTCCTTTAGAGGAAATTAATTCCCCACTGACCTCTGACAGATCACCTCTACCTGAACACAACCTCTGTGAAAAGCTCAAATCCATTCTATTAATGAGTAAATGATAAGCATTTAAAAGATGTTCTCTACACTGAGATATACCTTTGTAAGTTCTGTTTATTGGTTTATTTCATTAAGTCTTCTGTGAGTGATCCAGCATCCCTCTGTTATATTATGTAGTCACTCAATTATTTGAATACTACCAAGTTTCCTTCAAATCTTAATTAAAGGCCCTCTGCTCATTCAAATAAGCCTTAATACCTTGAGCCCCATAATTATGCATAGCTCTCACCACCAATTGGTGTTAACCTAATCTATGACTGGCATGTGCTTACATAATACACTGACAAATGTGAAACAGCACAGCCTTCACCAGCTCAGTCTATCTGAAAACATACTACTGTATTCAAAGTCATCACATCACACTGGCTTATTACTTGAAATTACTTATCTCCATGTGAAATTATCTTGCTTAGTCAATGCTTTCTCTTGAGTGTATATCTTCTACTGTCAGATTACAAACTCCATGAAAGTAAAAATGAGGTCTAATTCACAGGAACCAGAAAGTGCCTGGCATAGGATAGACAATCTACATATACTATTAACTGTTCAAATAAAATCCATCTAAAATCTGCTTCTCAAAAATTCTCACCTGACAAACATATTTGGGATCACTTAGTGACCTAAATCTTACAACGCCTAAGTGCTAGTCACAAATTGTGGAAACACAAAAGTAGTGAAACTTAGTCTTTGTGAACAGGAAGGGTTCCCAGAGTTGGTGAGGACAAGCTAAGCCCTGAAGGAGAAACAGGAAAATGCCATTCAAAATACTTATTTATAATAAACAGACTACTGCAATGTCTTTCATTTTTTTAGACTTCAGGAGGTTTGAGATTTCAAGGAGGTTAGGAGAAGCATCAGAGGTACAAGGAACAGAACTGTGAGCATTCTGGAAGAAATGGACGGCCTAGAAACTGCTGGTCAATTGCCTGGGGTGATGGCTGAGGAGAAGATGAGGAGAGAAAGGGCAAGGAGTGATGCTGGGAGTTATGAGGGCAGATCATGAAAAGGAGGGCAGTGGGAACCTCCGAAAGGGTTTAAACAAGAGTAGGACATAATCGGGTTAACATTTAGAAAAAAATAATGTGGCAGTCTCGAATGGTTCATATTTCAGAGGAGGGAATGACAGGACCAGGAAGACTGGG
The DNA here is from genome assembly GCF_032452875.1 of Bos javanicus. Taxonomy (NCBI): domain Eukaryota; kingdom Metazoa; phylum Chordata; class Mammalia; order Artiodactyla; family Bovidae; genus Bos; species Bos javanicus. The sequence continues at coordinate 27,273,857 of NC_083871.1, read as the reverse complement.
TAAAAAGCTGCTGCTGCTGCTGCTAAGTCTCTTCAGTCGTGTCCAACTCTGTGCGACCCCACAGACGGCAGCCCACCAGGCTCCCCCATCCCTGGGATTCTCCAGGCAAGAACACTGGAGTGGGTTGCCATTTCCTCCTCCAACGCATGAAAGTGAAAAGTGAAAGTGAAGTCGCTCAGTCGTGTCAGACCCTCAGCGATCCCATGGACTGCAGCCTTCCAGGCTCCTCCGTCCATGGGATTTTCCAGGCAAGAGTACTGGAGTGGGGTGTCATTGCCTTCTGCAAGAAGCTGCTACAGGATCCCAAATAAAACATGAAGGGAAACTGGGACAATGGGAGTGGGGTTGGACCAGAGAGAATGGAGCCCGGGGCACTCAAGGAGGTAGGACCAATAGGGCTAAACGATAAAAGCAATGAATGAAAGCAGAGGTCAAACATGACCGCAGAGGTTTCTGATTCGGTGATCTAAAAGGAGGTCCCCACCACAGAAATCAGAAATAAGAAATGAGTAAAAGTAACTCAGAAGTCTACTATCCCTGACTGAGGTAAGGAAATATGTCAATATGTTAATGATTTCCTCTGAAAACTGGTATTTAAGATGATTTTATCTCCTTTAGCCTTTTTATTTCCAAATTTTGTAAAATACAACATGTATTATTCACAATCAGAAAATGTTATTTCCAATGTTTTTCAATAAAATTGCTTTTATTATTTTATTTATTTACTTGTTTTTTTTTTTTTAATTCTTTAATCTTTAATTCTATAAAAAAAAAAAAAAATCCCGAACCCTCCTCCCTCCTCCCTCCCCATACCATCCCTCTGGGCCGTCCTAGTGCACCAGCCCCAAGCATCCAGCATCGTGCATCAAACCTGGACTGGCAACTCGTTTCCTACATGATATTTTACATAGTTACATATTTTACATATTTACTTCCCACTAGAGGGTCTAAAAGTCATTAAAATCAAAACACAGTGTGACATGTAGATAGATTTAGAGGACTGGAGTTTTGTTTTGTTTTTTGGTATAAATGTACCCAGTAACAGAAGACTACCGGGTGAACCATGTCAACCTGGGCTTTTCTCTCCTTCTAATGAGATTATCTGCTACATGTCATAGAAATTTTGTGTAATGTCTTCTGTTAAAATATATCATGCCCAGCCATACTCTGCACCAAATTAATAGGTAAAATAAAAGGGATATTCACTTCTCACAAACTTTTTAGTTTGCTTTCAATTTTTACTTAATTAGAGCAAGCTATCTTACATACTTAACATCTTGACATGGTAATTCAAAAGGATTCTGCCATTCTTGTCAATAAACAACTTATAAACATGCCATCTTCATAAACAGGGTGACCACAAGAATCATATAGATTGCTCAAAAGCATCTTAATGTAGTCAGCTGTGTGATAAGTGTTAACAAGTAGCATAACTCCATCTTCTGATTCCTCCGGGAATTTCTTCTCCAGGCTTTAGAAAGAATTATTATTATTACTTGTCCAAAATGCAAATATGCCACTGCAGAGATTTATTCACTCAACAACAGGTCTAGGAACATGGAATATACCAGTTTACAAAAGATTAGGGGAATAAAACTTCCTGACTTCATGGAGCTTACATTCGGGTGAGAAAGCAGCAGTGGGCAGAGTTTTGGAAGTATCTCCACAAGATTACTATAAATCTAAAGTGGTTCAAAACCTATGGATTCCAAAGAGTAGAACTGAAGAACCCCGGTAGGACCAAATAGGCCTAACAACTAAATCCAGTGCTTCAGAGCATGCTGCTGATATAATGGAACATTTTAAGGGAAAAGTTTTATCTCCTCAGCTTGGTATAATGTTTGCTGCCATGGGATAACTCCACAGACTTGGGAGCAGGAAGAACTAGAATCACAAAAAGTGTACATACAATTGAATACTCATGACCTGCCAAGTTTACATTTAAAGTAAATGTTAAGTTTACATTTAAAGTAAAAATGTAGCAAATAAATAATATGATAAAGTCATAAAGTAAGAGAACACAGATAGGGTAAACTAGAGCCCAGAATAGAGGTCAAGTTCGGGAATCAATCCTGGTTCTACCATTGAGTTGTGTCTTGGAACAGTTACTTATTGAGTCTCAGTCTCTAATCTGTAAAAGGAGGGCACTTAACTAGATCCCTAACACAGTCTGTTTCTTTATAGTTTTCCCTTTCTATAGGATACTTTTAATAGAACAAGTTTTCTATATGATAATCCTACACTTATACGAAAGTACATGCTGTCTAGAATTTTACATCATTAACTGTTGGATTCTTCACAATAATTACTAATTCTGTATTTCTTGACCTTTGGGCTGTAATTTTTTGTATTATACAGCTTCCTTGGTGGCTAAAACAGTAAAGAATCTGCCTGCAATGCAAGAGACCCAGGTTCAATCCCTGGGTCAGGAAGATTTCCTGGAGAAAGGAATGGCAACCCACTCCAGGATTCTTGCCTGGAGAATCCCATGAACAGAGGAGCCTGGAGGGCTACACTCCATGGGGTCACAAAGAGTCAGACATGACTGAGCGACTAATACTGACCTGCCAAACCCTCTGGAAGGAGGTTTGACTGAGTTTCACTTCAAGGAAAGTAAAAGCAGCCCTCTGGTGTTGAGATGAGGGGTCTTGGAGGGCAAGATGAAAGCTATTACTCTGATCTGAGATGAGCTGGTCCAGAAAGAACAAAAACAACATGGTCAGTTGTCACTTCTGCTCAAAGCATAGAAACAGTTAGGGGATGAACAGAATTCTAATTCCCTTGCATGATGAAGATAGGACAACAAAATTCTATGTGATATCATTGACCTCATCCCAGTAACAAGAGATACTGCTATAACAAGTTGGGGCAGCACATAAGACTTCAATGAACTTAATCTTCAAACATGTATTTTTTGGATAGGGAGAAGAACCTCAGGGAATAAGAAAGAATTGCTAGAGTGGGTGTGTGTGAAAGTTGCTCAGTCAAGTCCAACTCTTTTCGAGCCCATGGACTACACAGTCCATGGAACTGTCTAGGCCAGGATACTGAAGTGGGTAGCCTTTCCCTTCTCGAGGGGATTTTCCCAACCCAGGGATCGAATCCAGGTCTCCTCCACTGCAGGCGGATTCTTCACCAGCTGAGCCCCAAGGGAAATGGGTAGGAAGGATTATAAGAAGGGATGGGTCCCCGGGGGGATTACTATGCTCTAGTTGACTATTTTGGATAGAGTTTCATTGGGTCAAATTAAGTCACTTCTTTAGGCCAAAGGAAGATACTTCTAATCCCTTCCATATCTCCTAAAGAATGCTCACAACAAGTGGGGAAATGGGGATTCTTCATCATCCTAAAACAATGAAGGACTAGTATCAGTTCATTAAGTATCAGTTCATTAAGAACCAAGGACTTGTCAAGGAAAATCAGGAGTAAATGAACTGATACGGTGTTGTAGGCCCTATCCAATATGTGCCTCCTGTATTCCAAACACTACTTACACAGATATTTATAAATATCATGTGATATAACCTATAAGGGTCATCTAAAAAGAATAATATAAATGAGCTTATTTTTAAAACAAAAACAGAGTCACAGACTTAGAGAACTAACTTATGGTTATCAACCAGGGGGAAGAGTAGGGGAGAGGGACAGATTGAGAGTTTGGGATCGACATGCACACACTGCTATATTTAAAATGGATAACAAACATGATCTACTGTATAGCATAGGGAAGTCTGCCTAATACTCTTTTTTTTTTTTTTTTTTTGGTTTCTGCTAGCCTTTACCTAATACTCTTTAATAACCTAAAGGGGAAAGAATTTGAAAAAGAATAGATACATTATATGTATAACTAAATCACTCTGCTGTACACCTGAAACTAACACAATATTATCAATCAACTATGCTTCAATATAAAACTTTCTTAAATTTTTTAAAGAAAGTAAACTTAGAGATGCTTGATTCCAAAAATAAAATCTATGCAGCAAGTATTTTAAAAACAATATATTAGAACTTGACCATAACTTGGTGGTTATTTCAGCTTGGTAATAATGAAATGACACAAGTAACTAAAAAGAAAGGATCTATGAAAACACAAAGATGTAAAAGATAAGCTCCAGTTCCACACCATGCCCATCCCCAGCTCTATGCTATTCTGAGAACCCTAAAGTAGACACGCCACTAGAAAATACAAACGCCAGCAGTTGAACATTTTATATGATGAATCAGGCTGTCTTGATATCTAGACCACAAGTACCCTGGTGTGTTGAAAATTTGCTCTATTTATTCAGAGCTGTTAGTCCTGCCCTGGACTTAATATTCCTTTCTGAATACTAAAGTTTTAAAGTATTTACTATGCAAAATTTCCTGCCCAACTGAAGCAGCAGCTCAGGAAGCAGAGCTCTGCCTGTGGGCTCTGAAGGGTGTTTTAGACTCTGTGCACCTGGGATCAAAGGCAGGATTTTCAGATAACTTTAAAGCCTTTGCTAGAACATTCAGGAAATGTTCAAGGTTTTTAAATTTATCACCAGATGTAGAGGGAAAAGACTTTTTTCAAATAGATAATTTTTCCACAGTCCTGAAAGTGCTTTTTAACAAACCATAATCACCTCACTCAGATGCACTGCAACTAGCAAGGGAACAATACAGTTTACTTTTGAAAGGACTCTGCAAAATACTCATTACCAAACAATAGAAGCTATGCTTCAGCAGGGCCCTTGGTTCAATTTTAAAATGCTTTAAGACTAATATGGCTTGCTTATCAGGGCACACAACATCTCACCAGCTGAAGAACCTTGTTTTCATAGTGGCTGGTTTATTCTAAAGACAACTGCTACTCATTGAGAATTTTATTTTTGTGAAGGGACAGGAAATCAAATTCCATTGTAGTCATTTAATTAAAAAAAACTTACAATTTGATTTCCCATTCAAAATATGAGTGACCTCCAAATTAAATGCTGTTATCATCAGAACTGCTTTGTTTTAAATCTGATATTACTCTTACAAGAGAAAATTTAAAGAAAGAAGAACAGGATATATATTCAATGACATTGGCATATAGATTAAAATCTTTGGTATTGGAAAGAAAAAAAATTAATGTTACTTTTTCTAAGTATTGCATACCAAGCAGTAATATAAAAAAGCCTAAGTTATTATAATTAGGTGACTAATTATAATAGTCACTTGGTGACTCAGATGGTAAAGAACCTGCCTACAGTGCAGTGTAGTTATTTGCACGGCTAAATAGTAGGAAAATCTTGAATAATCAATTATCTAAACATAATTATTAACAATTTCTCCTACATGATACAAAGTATTGATACACCTTGCTAATTTTGTTCACTTGAATTAAAACAATAATAAGAAGATGGAATGAAATCTAGATCTAGCCAGTGTGACATAACTTATTCTAAGTCCTGGGGAAGAAAATATATAAGTTTTTTCTGATTTGAGTGTGCTCAAAGAAAAAAACTTGTAAAACAACTTATACACTGGTATTCCAATCTTTAAAAATACAACAAATTTATACCAATTAATCATTTCTTTAGACCAATTCTGTCTTTGAAGAAACAGAGGTCATTCCCCTGATGCCAAAAATCCCTAAGCAGGATGTTACCTTGCCACTACTGGTTTTTCATCAGAGGCTCCTCCCTGGCTGTGGGGGAAAGGCCTGCATCCTGCCCTTAATTTATTCATGGACTGAGGTTAGTGGAGAACCTGGATTTCTCTGTGGTGCTCTATTAGTTTCCTAAGGTTATCCTAAAAAAATTATTACAAACTTGGTGCCTCTAAACAACAGAATTTCTTCTCTACAGAAGCAAAAGGCAAAGGAGAAAAGGAAAGATATACCCATTTGAATGCAGAGTTCCAAAGAATAGCAAGGAGAGAGATAAGATAGCCTTCCCAGTGATCAAGGCAAAGAAATAAAGGAAAACAATAGAATGGGAAAGACTAGAGATCTTTTCAAGAAAATTAAAGATACCAAGGGAACATTTCATGCAAAGATGGTCACAATAAAGGACAGAAACGGTATGGACCTAACAGAAGCAGAAGACATTATGAAGAGGTGGCAAGAATACACAGAAGAACTATACAAAAAAGATCTTTATGACCCAGATAACCATGATGCTGTGATCACTGACCTAGAGCCAGGCATCCTGGAGTGCAAAGTCAAGTGGGCCTTAAGAAGCATTACTACGAACAAAGCTAGTGGAGGTGATGGAATTCCAGTTGAGTTATTTCAAATCCTAAAAGATGATGCTGTGAAAGTGCTGCACTCAATAAGCCAGCAATTTTGGAAAACTCAGCAGTGGCCAGAGGACTGGAAAAGGTCAGTTTTCATTCCAATCCCAAAGAAAGGCAATGCCAAAGACTGTTCGAACTACCACATAATTGTACTCATCTCACATGCTAGTAAAGTAATGCTCAAAATTCTCCAAGCAAGGCTTCAACAGTCCATGAACCGAGAGCTTCCAAATGTTCAAGCTGGATTTAGAAAAAGCAGAGGCATCAGAGATCAAATTGCCAACATTCGCTGGATCACAGAAAAACCAAAAGAATTTCAGAAAAACATCTACTTCTGCTTTATTGACTACTCCAAAGCCTTTGACTGTGTAATCACAACAAACTGTAGAAATTCTTTGAGAGATAGGAATACCAGACCACCTGACCTGCCTCCTTAGAAATCTGTATGCAGATCAGGAAGCAACAGTTAGAACCAGATATGGAAGAACAGATTGGTTCCAATCTGGGAAAGGAGTACATCAAGGCTGTATATTGTCACCCTGCTTATTTAACTTATATGCAGAGTACATCATGCAAAATGCTGGGCTGGATGAAGCACAAGCTGGAATCAAGACTGCCGGGAGAAATATCAATAACCCCAGATATGCAAATGACACCACTCTATGGCAGAAAGCGAAGAAGAACTAAGAGCCTCTTGATGAAAGTGAAAGAGGAAAGTGAAAAAGCTGGCTTAAAACTCAACATTCAGAAAACCAAGATCATGGCATCCGGTCCCATCACTTCAAGGCAAACAGATGTGGAAACAATGGAAACAGTGACAGACTTTCTCAGGCTCCGAAACCACTGCAGATGGTGACTACAGACATGAAATTAAAAGATGCTTGCTGCTTGGAAGGAAAGCTATGACCCACTTAGACAGAAAGCAGAGACATTACTTTGACAACAAAGGTCCATCTAGTCAAAGCTATGGTGTTTCCAGTAGTCATGTATGGATGTGAGAGTTGGACTATAAAGAAAGCTGAGCGCTAAAGAATTGATGCTTTTGAACTGTGGTGTTGGAAAAGACTTTTGAGAGTCCCTTGGACAGCAAGGAGATCCAACCAGTCCATCCTAAAGGAAATCAGTCCTGAATATTCACTGGAAGGACTGATGCTGAAGCTGAAGCTCCAATACTTCGGCTACCTGATGCAAAGAACTGACTCATTAGAAAAGACCCTGATGCTGGGAAAGATAGAAGGCAGGAGAAGGGGATGTCCGGGGATGAAATGGCTGGATGGCATCACCAACTCGATCGACATGAGTTTGAACAAGCTCCAGGAGTTGATGATGGACAAGGAAGCCTGGTGTGCTTCGGTCCATGGGATCACAAAGATTCAGACATGACTGAGTGACAGAACTGAACTGACAGAAGTTCTGGAAGTCAAAAGTCCAACAACAATTTCACTGGACAAGGTATCAGCAGGACCCCAATCCTGCCAGAGGCTCTCAGAGAGGATGCGTTTCTTGCCATTTCTGGTGGCTGTTGATATTCCGTGACTGTGGCAGCATCACTCCAGTCACTGGCCCCGAGGTCACATTGCCTTCTCCTTTTCTGTATGTATCAAATGTCCCTCTGCCTCCCACTTAGGAGGATATACGTGAATGCATTTAGGGCCCACCTAGATAATACACAACAATCACAGTAGTCGCAAACTCTTTAATCATAAATGCCAAGACCCTTCTCAGCCACATAAGGCAGCACTCACAAGTTCCAAGGGTAAGGCAGTGGGTGTCTCACGCGGTGCCATCATTCAGCCGACTACAGGTGCCTCATACAATCCAACAGATTACAAAGCAGCTTGTAAAACTTGCCAACTTACTTCTCTGTGACTCTCCAAAAATGAAAGAATAGCAAAACACAGTACGTGCAGATCGTAAGCGAAGCGTTAGATGTTTCATAATTTCTTGATGCTGGGGGATGAAATAAAATGTCATAAAAGTAAAAATTACAATGGCATTTTGATATCTGATAAAATTAAATATTTAATATTCATAAGCATACTTTTCACTCTAAAATACATTATTTTTTGTTAAATTTTAAGCACATCTGACTAGTTTAGAAATTGAAGATTACTAGAACTGCTAGTAAATGCAGGTACAATCATAACATTTATTTGCTGGGACTCTACTACATCTCGTACTAGAAATCATTATTCTAGAGTTCCAGAAAGAAGAGAATCAAGCACTCTGAACTGAAAGAGTCCCTAGTTTACATTCCAGCCTTGCCCCTGACAAAGTGAATGACTTCAGGCAAGTACTTATGCTCAATTTGCTAATCTGTGATGTGAGAGATGTCCCTAGAAGTTTCTCTGCCAATCAAGATTCATAATGAAATAGAACTGAGCCCTAAATGCTTTAGCTGGTGCAAGTCCAAAGTAATCCTCTCTCTTTTGCTACTGGTTCCTGGCAAGCTTGTAGCCTGTCACTTTCTCTACTTCTTGGGCTTCTTTCAGTACTGTGTCTACCTGGGCCGAGAGCCCAAGTTTATAAAGGCAGGTACATGTGCACACACACGTACACAAAATAATAATAAAAATAAACTGTATCAAAAGCTTCCCACCATCCTGTTCTTTGACTCCTTTTTTCTCCCCCTCCCATCTCTATTCCACACTTCTCCAATCTCAGATAAATCCAGAAACTTCAAACCTCCTCACACTACTCTGCCATGCAGCTCCCATTCTGGCATCAGTGACAAGAAGAGGGCCCTTGAAAGGAGAGAGGGAGAGGAACGCATCAGGTAGGTGAGAAGTCCCTGGTTTCCCCAGATCCCTTATTAAGATTGCAGACTAACAGGTTTCTCTTCCTAAAAGGGATTTTCACTTGTGTAAAACTGATAAGAAATTTTCTCCACCTTCTTAGATATTAAATAAGGCTAATACTACCCACTTGGAAAGGTAGTGGTGAGAATTAAAAGAGAAAATATATGTAAAATAATTTTGCACTCTGCCAGGCACATATTACAAACTAAATATTGTGCACCATGATTTTTTTACACCTAAAAAAATTTTATTGGAGTATAATTTGTTTATAAAGTGTTAATTTCTGTTGTAAAGTGATCCAGTTATACATATATATTCTTTTCATATAATTTTATTATTATTTTTAATATTACTACAATGCTACAGGGATTTAAATTAGATCTGCTTACATATAAACTATATGAGAATCTATAGTCAATATTCTTAAATGGACTACAAAACTCACTGTAATCAGAATCATACTTTGATTCAATGCTATATTCTAGAGAGTTGTCATGCATAAAAACAAATGCCAATGAATTCCATTCTGAAAACAATCTTGCATAGCTATATTTTTAGTTTCTCAGAAATGGCCTGATTTTCTTTTCCCTGGATTAACAGAATTCCTTCTACAATCCCTAATGTAGCAAATAAAATATTTCTGGTTTTGGTCAAATAATATTTAGGTTGAGGGTGGGGTTGCGCATGGAGATGAGGCTGAGAACTAGAAACATGAACCTGATTCAGAATTACTCTCAGTGTTTAAGAATGAGCAATAGTATTGCTAACTAATATTGACAACTTAACAATTGACCCTCTTCTTTTTATGTTTTACACAGCCTCTGTAACTAATTTCTGCCTTTTAGAGTCATATCCAATTTCAACTTCCTCAAATAGGACCATGCATGAGAATCTCTAAGCTATATTCAATCCATGAATTTTGATAGTGACAGATATAAATACAGCTAATGGTAAAAATTAACCACTAGCTTCACTGGTTTTGATCCATCAGATTTATAAAGAAATTTACATGGTCACCCAAAGGTTCATTTCTTTCCCAAGCAGCTCTTTAATAACACTTCTTAATTAATATATACTATGACATTAGTGAAAAATAATATGCTATCCAGCAGAATTAGGGATAAAGCAGGTCAATTTTGTATTGCTCAGACACATGGGAATTTAGTCTCTGAAATACCAAGCTTCTTGGTAAGGAGATCTGAACTTTAAGGCAGTCCCACAGCATGAACACAAAAAATACTGTGGTGCCAAGGAGCCAGCACAGTTATAGGAAACTTCCTTCCACAAGGCTATTCACACAATGGTTGTAATAGACCAGTTCCAGGAGGATGAGCATTATAATTAAAGCTAAATTTTACTCTGTTGGCCCTGCCTGAAAAGAGGTGCACAGGCATTTTTTTAAATATGTGTGTGTATGTATATATATGTGTGTGTGTGTATATATATATATATATATATTTCACATACATACACATATAGCTACATGTGTATATACATGTATATATATGTGTTATATATATATACACACACACAGAGTATGTAGATATAGATTTTTTAAAACAATAACTTCAAATAAGAAAACAAGAAAATAAAATGTAACACCACAGAAATGTGTGCTTCCCATAGCAACTTCCAATAGCCAAATGGATTTCTCTGAGTAAGCGATATGAAAGCATTTAAAGAAACATGCTGTTTCCCCATTTTTTTCTTACAATAATCATTTTTTCCACTTGCTGTCTTTGGTTATCTGACTCAAGTGCCATTTGAAATGCAAAACAATCAACAAAAACTGAGCCCATTAACTCGTTAAAAAGGTGTTCATATATACAGAATATATTAAGTGAAAAATGTTCAGATCTGCTGAATAATGTGTGTATCCTGTAATTGTAAAATTAAGCCCAGAGATAATAACCAGAAAAAAACAGACATCACACGCTGCTAAAAATAAGTTGATGCCAAAGCTTCCAGACTTAGCTCCTAACGCTCCCTAAAATGACAAGAAGTCATGCTGTTTCTAGTTTCAAGTCATGGATATTTGACAAGTCTTCTCATATGTTATCCAGAATATCACCACCACTTAACTAAAAGCCCGGCAGATTTTTTTTCTTAAGAGAGTGACCTGAGGAATGAACAGCTCTAAATATATTATGAGGTTCTGACATGTCCAAAGACTACAATTATTTTCTGTGATTAATCCTGCTTTTTACTGACATGCCATGGGTAATTTCGGGAGAATTTGTTCTTCTTTAAGCCAGAGTTCACATCTCTGTTGGTTTTTGTTGTTGTTGTTCATTTCCAAAGTAGTTTATGACAAAAGCTTAAGGATGATGAGTTGGGGATGGGGAGCAGAAGTTTGAACCAAGATTTGTTTTCCTTATCAAACAGACCACTCATACAGTCTGTTTCCATGGTGAGCAGTTGCATCTATGTTTGAGACCAGAGGACTCAGTTAGGCCAGGACTCAAAGTTCACAGGCAGCTGATTTAATTCTGAGAGCTATTTTAAAAGACTGTTAACCTGAGGATCCTCTACAAACATAAAATCAAATAAAAAATACAGTCACCTTATTCAGGGGAGGGGGAGCAGGGCACATTGGGATTCTGATCTAAAGAAACAATATCATTTGGAAAAATAATTCCTCACTGTCACTCTTACATGACCCACCTCACTAAAAACTGATTCAGGCTAAACTCTTCATTTTATGGATAAGAAAACTAAGGCCTCATAGTCCAAAGAACTCAGCCAAGGTCATTTAATGATTCTATGATGTTTTCCGAATAATCTTACCTGAAAAAATACATTGTCTTTTGAAGAGATTATTAAATTCTTATATTTAATTTGGAAGGTGATATTAAATTTTTTGATCCCCTACATAGAATACGGCTAAAAACTTTGATTGCAACTTTTGAGTATCCTCAGATATGACAAAATATTTTGCCTATTATTCCTCATATTACTACAATCTTATGAGAGTTTCTAAACACTTTGAATATAGTTATATTTTGCTTCTTTAGTTAGCAATTTGGAGACTGCTGTGGATTTTGGAAGCTACTAATTGTCTGAAGAAAAGAGAAATAACGTCACTGGGACACGTTGGCACACTGAAGGCAAGAAAAAGCCCTTAATTGCTGTGACTTGGGAGCAAAGAAAGGAAAGCAAATGAACAGGCAATAGAGAATTTTTCAAAAGAGGCATGCATGTGAAGGTGTTAGAGAATGGAACACATTCAACTCACTTCTTAAGTCTCTAATTACCACCTGGCCCAAGAAACAAGTAGTGATTCTCCATAATCTATCTCTTGCCATTTGCTGAAATAGCTCTTAAATACTTGACATCAGCCTCTTCTCTGCCTAGAACAAACTGGGGGTTTGTCTTAAATTTTGACACAAATTAACTACCATTACATCATAATTTTTAAATTCTGTATTGCTCATATTGAAAGACCAAAAACGAGTCAGCATAATAGCCTGCCTAGAGCTGCTTTCATTGAGGAGAGGGTATAAAGTCCTTTGCTAGGATTAAGCCATTCACAGCCTTACGATGGCAGTGTTTGATTTCACTCTCCTCCCTTGCTTATACATCAGAGTCCTTTCCTTCTCTAGAGTGACAAAGCTTTGGCCCAGGAGGGACATTTACTAGTCCTTTTCTGTCTTCAAAAGATGCTTTCTATAACTGACTTTAGAAAGTAGTTCAATAGTATACACTGTACCTCCCACTCCATCCCACAAGTGGTCTGGTCAAAAATAAATGAAGGTTAAGACTTCTTCATTTTTTTCCTAAGCAGGAAAGAAGCAATCTCCTAATTTTCTAGAAATGAAGGAATTCTGATTAATGCTACTAGGCTAGTTTTTCAACCATAACATTCTGATTCTCAGCAGACTGTGGATATCTAACCAACAGTCAAACAGTGCTATTAGTTATCATTATATTAAGTTCATAAGAACAAGTATTGAGCAACTGCATTATCACTGCTCTATTTTTAAAGCAGAGTCCACCTTAAAAAAAACAAAAAACTGAAACAGATTTTAAATATTTTTCTTTATATGTGCCATCGAAAACACCAAAATGCAAAAACTCCTCTAGTTTTGTTTTGTTTATAAACTGATATACAGATCTTCCTCAACATACAATGGGGCTACATCTTGATGAATCCAATGCAAGTTTAAAACATGGTAAGTTGAAAAAGCATTTAATTCCCTAACCTACCAAACATCATAGCTTACCCTACCCTACTTTAAACATGCTCAGAACACTTGGATCAGCCTACAGTTGGGAAAAATCCTATAACATGAAGCCTATTTTATTTCAAAAAAATAAAAATTATTGAATATCTCATGTAACTTTGTGAAAATTGTACTGAAAGTGAAAAACAGATTGGCTGTGTGGGAACAGAATGGTTGTATGTGGATCGTTGTTTACCCTCCTGATTCTGTGGATGCCTGGGAACTGAGGGTCACTGCCGCTGTCCAGCACCAGAAGAGTATAGCATACTGCATACCGCTAGTCTAGGAAAAGATCAAAACTCAAAATTCAAAGAATGGTTTCTACTGAACACATATCTGTTTCACAGCATGGTAAAGTCAAAAAATCCAAAATCAAGCCATTGTTAAGTCAGGGGCTGTCTCCGTTTGAAAGGCTTAGGTCCTTGTGTTATTTTCTCTCTAGTTAGAAAGTACATGGGGAGAAATAAGCTCTGGAACCAGATAAGAAAACAAATGCAACAGTATTGTTTCTGGAAGAACAGCCTCTGAAACTCTTCAGCTCATGTTAAAAGAGCAAGGAATCAATGAGGAGGTGAACAAAGAAGGGAGAGAAAAAAGAAGGAAGGGAGGGAGGAAGAAAAGGGAAAGGGAAGAGAATCAAGACTCAGATGTATTAATTATAAGAGAGAGAGGTATGGCACATCAGGCCCATTAAGAAGATATTTCACTTAACTTCCATTATTTAAATGAAACATGCCATTCAGCTCCATGAATAAGCCTGCTCTGTGTGTAGTCAAATCTAAGTGCATTACAGTCTGTAGAGACCTTGGAGAACAGTTCTTCAGATCCAATGCTTCTATTGCAACAAATCTGCACATACTTGAGTTGGTTCTTGTAATCGTGTAGCTACCCTAAGTCAATCCTGTGAAGTAATTTTAGAAGAGCTTCATATGACTTGGAGATTTCCAACTCTGTTGGAGCCAGTACCGAAGTAATTAAGACCTCAGAGTTCATGCAGTCTCAGTCAGTCGGTCAGTTCAGCCGCTCAGCCGTGTCTGACTCTTTGCAACCCCACAGACTGCAGCACACCAGGCCTCCCTGTCCATCACAACTCCTGGAGTTTACTCAAACTCATGTCCATTGAGTCAGTGATGCCATCCAACCATCCCATTTTCTGTTGTCCCCTTCTCCTCCTGCCTTTAATCTTTCCCAGCATCAGGGTCTTTTAAAATGAGTCAGCTCTTCACATCAGGTGGCCAAAATACTGGAGTTTCAGCTTCAGCATCAGTCCTTCCAATGAATATTTAGAACTGATTTCCTTTAGGATGGACTGGTTGGATCTCGCTGCACTCCAAGGGACTCTCAAAAGTCTTCTCCAACACCACAGTCCAAAAGTATCAATTCTTTGGTGCTCAGCTTTCTTGATGGTCCAACTCTCACATCCATACATGACTACTGGAAAAACCAAAGCTTTGACTAGACAGACTTTTGTTGACAAAATAATGTCTCTGCTTTTTAATATGCTATCTAGGTTGGTATAACTTTTCTTCCAAGGAGCAAGCATCTATACATTTCATGGCTGCAGTTGCCATCTGCAGTGATTTGGGAGCCCAAAAAGATAAAATCTCTCACATTTTCCACTGTTTCCCCATTTATTTGCCATGGAAGTGATGAGACCAGATGGTGTGATCTTGGTTTTCTGAATGTTGAGTTTTAAGCCAGCTTTTTCACTCCCCTCTTTCACTTTCATCAAGAAGCTCTTTAGTTCCTCTTCGCTTTCTGCCCTAAGGGTGGTATTATTTGCATATCTGAGGTTATTGATATTTCTCCTGGCAATCTTGATTCCAGCTTGTGCTTCATCCAGCCCAGCGTTTCTCATGATGTATTCTGCATATAAGTTAAATAAGCAGGGTGACACTATACAGTCTTGATGTACTCCCTTTCCTATTTGGAACCAGTCTGTTGTTCCATGTCCAGTTCTAACTGTTGCTTCTTGACCTGCATACAGATTCTCAGTGGGAAGGCAAGGTGATCTGGTATTCCTATCTCTTGAAGAACTTTCCACAGTTTGTTGTGATCCACACAGTCAAAGGTTTGGCATAGTCAATAAAACAGAAATAGATGTTTTCTGGAACTCTCTTGCTTTTTCAATGACCCAACATACGGTGGCAATTTGATCTCTGGTTTCTCTGCCTTTTCTAAACCCAACTTGAACATCTGGAAGTTCACAGTTCATGTACTGTTGAAGCCTGGCTTGGAGAATTTTGAGCATTACTTTACTAGCGTGTGAGATGAGTGCAATTGTGTGGTAGTTTGAGCATTCTTTGGCATTGCCTTTCTTTGGAATTGGAATGAAAATGGACCTTTTCCAGTCCTGTGGCCACTGCTGAGTTACCCAAATTTGCTGGCATACCGAGTGCAGCACTTTCACAGCATCATCTTTTAGGATTTGAAATAGCTCACCTGGAATTCCATCACCTCAACTAGCTTTGTTCGTAGTGATGCTTCCTAAAGCCCACTTGATTTTTCATTCCAGAATGTCTGGCTCTAGGTGGGTGATCACACCATCATGGTTATCTGGGTCATGAAGATCTTTTTGTATAGTTCTTCTGTGTATTCTTGCTACCTCTTCTTAATATCTTCTGCTTCTGTTAGGTCCATACCGTTTCTGTCCTTTATTGATCCCATCTTTGCATGAAATGTTCTCTTG
Organism: Bos javanicus; assembly: GCF_032452875.1. Taxonomy (NCBI): domain Eukaryota; kingdom Metazoa; phylum Chordata; class Mammalia; order Artiodactyla; family Bovidae; genus Bos; species Bos javanicus. Next base: position 27,257,907 of record NC_083871.1, on the reverse strand, counting down.
GTATCTCTAATTTTCTTGAAGAGATATCTAGTCTTTTCCATTCTACTGTTTTCCTCTATTTCTTTGCATTGATGACTGAGGAAGCCTTTCTTATCCCTCCTTGCTACTCTTTGGAACTCTGCATTCAAATGGGTATATCTTTCATTTTCTCCTTTGCCTTTCACTTCTCTTCTTTTCACAGCTATTTGTAAGGCCTCCTCAGACCACCATTTTGCCTTTTTGCATTTCTTTTTCATGGGGATGGTCTTGATCACTGCCTCCTGTACAAAGTCATGAACCTCCATCCATAGCTCTTCAGGCATTCTGTCTATCAGATCTAATCCCTTAAATCTATTTGTCACTTCCACTGTATAATCGTATGGGATTTGATTTAGATCATACCTGAATGGTCTAGTGTTTTTCCCTACTTTCTTCAATTTAAGTCTAAATTTGGCAATAAGGAGTTCATGATCTCAGCCACAGTCAGCTCCTGGTCTTGTTTTTGCTGACTGTATAGAGTTTCTCCATTTTTGTCTGCAAAGAACATAATAAATCTGACTTCAGTATTGACCATCTGGTGATGTCCATGTGTAGAGTCTTCTCTTGTGTTGTTGGAAGAGGGTGTTTGCTATGACCAGTGCATTCTCTTAGCAAAACTCTATTAGCCTTTGCCTTGCTTCATTCTGTACTCCAAGGCCAAATTTGCCTGTTACTCCAGGTATTTCTTGACTTCCTACTTTCATATTCCAGTCCCCTATAATGAAAAGGACATATTTTTTGTGTGTTAGTTCTAGAAGGTCTTGCAGGTCTTCATAAAACAGTTCAACTTCAGCTTAGCCAAGGTCCAGGGACAAAATGATTTTTTCTGTAGTATAGTCAACAACAGATGGTGCTAGTTCAGTTCAGTCGCTCAGTCATGTCCAACTCTTTGCGACCCCATGAACCACAGCACGCCAAGCCTCCCTGTCCATCACCAACTCCCAGAGTCCACCCAAACCCATGTCCATTGAGTCAGTGATGCCATCCAACCATCTCACCCTCTGTCGTCCCCTTCTCCTCCTGCCCCCAATCCCTCCCAACATCAGGGTCTTTTCCAATGAGTCAGCTCTTCGCATCAGGTGGCCAAAGTATTGGAGTTTCAACTTCAACATCAGTCCTTCCAATGAACACCCAGGACTGATCTCCTTTAGGATGGACAGGTTGGATCTCCTTGCAGTCCAAGGGACTCTCAAGAGTCTTCTCCAACACCACAGTTCAAAACCATCAATTCTTCAGCTCAGCTTTCTTTATAGTCCAACTCTCACATCCATACATGACCGCTGGAGAAACCATAGCCTTGACTAGATGGACCTTTGTTGACAAAGTAATGTCTCTGCTTTTTAATATGCTGTCCAGGTTGGTCATAACTTCCCTTCCAACAGGTGGCACTAGTGGTAAAAAAAAAAAAAAAAAAAAAAACCCACCTGCCAATGCAAGGGACATAAGAGCTAAGGATTCGATCCCTGGATCAGGAAAATCCCCTGGAGAAGGGCATAGCAATCACTCTAGTATTCTTGTCTGGAAAATTCCATGGACAGAATTCCATGGCAGGCTATAGTCCATGGGGTCCCAAAGAGTCAGACACAACTGAAGCGGCTTAGCACACATGCACACATAGTCAACAATACACCATTTCTGCAGCTGTGGAAAACTAACACCCATGAAATGAGTAAGAAGGTGCAGTTACAGAAAAGATGTCTTTTAAGCAATCTAAGTTAGGATCTTTCAAAGTCCAAAAAAAAAAAAAAATACACTATTTCTGGTAAGTGCTCTCAAAAATGTTTGGGGCCCCGATTAAATGCTTCTTAGTAACTTGCTGCTGCTGCTTCTGGTGCTAAGTCGCTTCAGTTGTGTCCGACTCTGTGACCCCATAGACGGCAGCCCACCAGGCTCCCTCGTCCCTGGGATTCTCCAGGCAAAAATACTGGAGTGGGCTGCCATTTCCTTCTCCAGTGCATGAAAGTGAAAAGTGAAAGTGAAGTTGCTCAGTCGTGTACAACTCCTAGCGGCCCCATGGACTGCAGCCTACCAGGCTCCTCCATCCATGGGATTTTCCAGGCAATAGTACTGGAGTGGGGTGCCATTGCCTTCTCCACATGGTAACTTGATAATAAACCTATCCCTGTAATATACCCAGTGATTTTCCAGCCCATTCTCTGAGGTACTAGGGGTACTAGGGGCAAAGATACAAGTGTCCTAGAATTCTGGCAGAGTGGTAGGCACTGGCTTGAATTAGCTTGAATAAGTGGTTGGATGCTAAGAACTAACTTCTCTCATTGTATTCTAATTGCTCAAGAAAGAAAAAATGTTCTGTACAACATTATTTTTCACTAAAAGTGAAAATAAAGCTTCAGATCGGTAGCAATCTCAATCATCCATTAAATTTCTAAAATGTATTTTATAATAGTTTATTCTGAAAATGCACCAAAACCATCTTTAAGATGTGTAAAATACATGCGAATCATAAGCAAGAAAATGAGCAACTATGATAATCAAATTTTAGATAGAATAAAAAATAGATAAAATCATAAACTTAGGGCTTCTGAGAAAATAGATTACTAGAATAGCTAAAAGAATGGTTTCAAAATTAGTTTCCACTTTCTGTGCATAAAGTCTGATGTTCTGGCCTTTGCAGTTACCATGTGTTTAAGTATTAGCTATAGCAAGTGATGTTAATAAATATGTAACCTGGAAAAAATTATGCATGAAGCCATTAGCTCTGATCAACATGGTACCCAAATTACCTATATTTCATCAGATTAGTCATTGGATGCTTTGAAAATCAGCGAAAATAGGATTCTCACTTAATGGTCTTAAGCAGGGAAACTTTGAACTAAAAAAAATATAAAGAATGGGGTTTATTCTGTTCAGTTGCTATGTAGTAAGTGTCTACCACACAACAGGCTTCTCTGTGCTTCACTATCTCCTGGAGTTTGCTCAGATTCATATCCATTGAGTTGGTGATTCTATCTAACCATCTCATTCTCTGCTACTCCCTTCTCCATTGCCTTCCATCTTTCCCAGCATCAAGGTCTTTTCCAGTGAGTCAGCTCTTCGCATCAGGTGGCCAAAGTATTGGAGTTTCAACATCAGTTCTTCCAATGAATATTCACAGTTGAATTCCTTTAGGATTGACCAGTTTGATGTCCTTGATGTCAAAGGGATTCTCAAGAGTCTTTTCTAACATCACATTTCAAAAGCATCAGTTCTTCGACATTCAGCTTTCTTTCTAGTCCAGCTCTCATATGAAAGTGAAGTTGCTCAGTCGTGTCCGACTCTTTGCAACCCTATGGACTGTAGTCTACCAGGCTCCTCAGTCCATGGAATTTTCCAGGCAAGAGTACTGGAGTGGGTTGCCATTTCCTTCTCCAGGGTATCTTCCCGACCTAGGGACTGAACCCAGGTCTCCTGCATTGCAGGCAATGCTCTCATCAGTTCAGTTCAGTTCAGTTCAGTCGCTCAGTCGTGTCCGACTCTTTGCAACCCCATGAATCACAGCACGCCAGGCCTCCCTGTCCATCACCAACTCCCGGAGTTCACTCAAACTCATGTCCATCGAGTCAGTGATGCCATCCAGCCATCTCATCCTCTGTCGTCCCCTTCTCCTCCTGTCTCCAATCCCTCCCAGCATCAGAGTCTTTTCCAATGAGTCAGCTCTTCGCATGAGGTGGCCAATGTACTGGAGTTTCAGCTTCAGCATCATTCCTTCCAAAGAAATCCCAGGGCTGATCTCCTTCAGAATGGACTGGTTGGATCTCCTTGCAGTCCAAGGGACTCTCAAGAGTCTTCTCCAACACCACACTTCAAAAGCATCAATTCTTCGGCGCTCAGCCTTCTTCACAGTCCAACTCTCACATCCATACATGACCACAGGAAAAACCATAGCCTTGACTAGACGGACCTTTGTTGGCAAAGTAATGTCTCTGCTTTTGAATATGCTATCTAGGTTGGTCATAACTTTCCTTCCAAGGAGTAAGCGTCTTTTAATTTCATGGCTGCAGTCACCATATGCAGTGGTTTCGGAGCCCAGAAAAATAAAGTCTGACACTGTTTCCACTGTTTCCCCATCTATTTCCCATGAAGTGATGGGACCGGATGCCATGATCTTCGTTTTCTGAATGTTGAGCTTTAAGCCAACTTTTTCACTCTCCACTTTCACTTTCATCAAGAGGCTCTTTAGTTCCTCTTCACTTTCTGCCATAAGGGTGGTGTCATCTGCATATCTGAGGTTATTGATATTTCTCCTGGCAATCTTGATTCCAGCTTGTCTTCTTCCAGTCGAGCGTTTCTCATGATGTACTCTGCATATAAGTTAAATAAGCAGGGTGACAATATACAACCCTGACGAACTCCTTTTCCTCTTTGGAACCAGTCTGTTGTTCCATGTCCAGTTCTAACTGTTGCTTCCTGACCTGCATACAGATTTCTCAAGAGGCAGATCAGGTGGTCTGGCATTCCCATCTCTTGAAGAATTTTCCACAGTTTATTGTGATCCACACAGTCAAAGGCTTTGACATAGTCAATAAAGCAGAAATAGATGTCTCATATTAGTACATAATTACTGGGAAAATGATAGCTTTAACTATACAGACCTTTGTCAACAAAGTGATGTCTCTGCTTTTAATATGCTGTCTAGCTTTGTCACAGCTTTCTTTCCTGGTCTGAATGTTTGTGTTCCTCCAAAATTCATGTGTTGACATCCTAACCCCCAAGATGATGGTATTAGGAGGTAGGGCCTTTTAGAGGTGATTAGATCAAGAGGGCAGAGGCTTTACAAATGAGATTAGTGCCCTAATAGGAGCGGCCCCTAAGAGATCTGTAGCCCATTCTACCACAAGCCTTCACCAGACACAGAATTTGCCAGCTCCTTGGATTTTCCAGCCCCTAGAACTATGAGAAATAAACATGTTTACAAGCCACCAAGATATAGTATTTTGTTACAGTTGCCTGAACACAGTAAGACAGGGTTAATAAACTAAAGCTAGCAGTACAGGGGGAGTGCCCTGGACAATGTGAATACCTGGAAAAAGAGAGAGGTGAGGAAGACACTAGTAAGGTTGCCAAATTTAGCAAATAATAATAATGATAATACAGGATGCCCAAATAAATTAAATTTTCAAATAACAAATATTTTCAATATAAATATGTCCCTGAAATATTTGGGACATACTTGTAATGAAAAAACTTATTTGTTGATATGATAAAATTCCAACTTAATTGAGAATCCTGTATTTTATCTGGCACGGGTGAAGAGGAACATAAACTTACACATCATATGACTTTGGTTCACCTCTCAGCTCCACCACTGACCTTAGACAAGCTCTTTAAATTCTCTGAAAATTGCTTGGAACCTGAAAGTGTTCTTGCAGCACCAAAAATAATATTAAAGTGCCAATGCATCAATAACTATTCATTTATCCGCTTGCCCTCATGTACTTAAGAATTCTGTTCAGGGTTGGCTTAAACTCAGAAGACATTTTTTTATGCGGGTTACTAATTTTATTCCCAATTGCTCCTCCTTGAACCTAGACAGTATATAAGGTGCTTAAAACCTTGGCTTATAATCGAACTACTACTAATATCTTTAATCCAAACCAAAACACAGTACAACTTGGGGAAAATGTTTATAGCAAACTGATAGCCAGCATTAATAAATCTCTCACCCTCCAAAATTGGTAGTTTCCACAGAAGGACTGGACTTTCTGTGGCCAATAAACTAAATTGAAAAATCTCCAGCCAACTGTAATAAACACAGAATTGAAAGCTAATAAAACACCACAGGGCATTTCAAGGTAACTCAGCAGGAGAGAGCTCACCAATATAGATGTGTTTACAGATGGTGACTAAAGATATAATAATTAATCTGCTTTTGAACTAATGAACAAATCACATGCTTCCTTTAAATACAAAGCACAAAACTCTTAACTGCTAATTAAGTTCAGGAGTGGAATAAACACTTGATTTGCAGTAAAGGATAAGGCTCATAAACAGTAATATACAGCCATCCAAGTCCTGCCTGTCTGCCTCAGAAAATACAAGTGCCCTATTGAGGATGTAAAAATTGATATGACACTATCATTCACCTGTGGTTTTTAAGTCTCAACGAGATCCAAAATCATTTATTATAAGATGAAGGTACTTCCTTAAGGATCTTTTACAAACGAAATACTCCAAACTGGTTATAAGGATGTTAAATATAGTATTTTTACAATAATAATGATAATATTTAAAGCTGTACAAGTTCAACCACAGAAAACATAAGTGAATCAATACTAGAGATCCTATAAATCAGTTATTTTCATTCTTTATAAGTATTCAGAGTAGTTGACTACATGAATAAAAATTCCTTGTACAGAATTAAATGGAATCAGATTCTTGCTCACTGATAAAAGAGGAAAGAAAGAAGACAGGTAGACAGACAAACGAGAATCAAACCAGGAGTCCACAAATTACAGCCCAAGAGAAAAAATCTGACTCTTGGCTTCCCTTTAGCATAGCCCACAAGGTGAAAGTGGCTTTCACACTTTTAAATGATTGAAAACTATCAAAAGAAAAAACTATTTCATGACATTAAGATTATGTGAAACTGAAGGAAACACAAGGAAGTTGTCCATAAATAAAGTGTCATTGGAACACAGCCACACCCATTTGTTTACCTAAACTGTGCTTTTGTGATGCAGCAGCAGAATGGAATACTTAGAACACAAGCCATATGGCCCACAAAGCCTAAAATATTTACGTTCTTGTCTTTTGCTGAGAAAGTATGCTGACTCCTGAGGTAGACAGATAAGTAGGTAGATAACACAAGCTGTAATCCTCCACCATCTAGACTTCAAAAAGTTCCACTAGAAATCCAAAGCATAGTAATTAAAATCACCACAGTACTTTGTGATGTGTTTTATCATCACTTAAAAAACAAAACATATTTATCATGAACCAGTATTATTGCTACAATAATACTATTTATATGCTTTCCCTTAGAAAAATGGACAGGCCAGTGTCCAAGGTGCCAGGGACTGGCAGTGTCCGAGGTGGCATGATGGGTACTGAGGTTACTCTCCCAGCTCTACCCTCCCAGCCAGGGCAGAAGCTGGAAGGGTAACCTCAGTGCCCCTGTGGCTGTTCTCAGTCACCACTCTCATCCAACACACTTTTCCCCGTCTTCCTTATCAAATCGGGATATTTCTCTGAAATATAAATAGATCTTAGTACTTTTGATTCAAGGAGGCACTAGTATTGCTCTTTATATACTTTTAACTTCCCCTGCTGGGGAAGGCGAAGAAGGTCACTCTACACCACCACCACTCCCATCTATTTCCTCTACTGCTAACAGTATTAAAAAAAAAAAAAAATTAGAAAACATCAATCAAGTTATCTGTCCTAAAATACGGCTTGTAACAAAGAAGATGCCCAATAAACATTTGTTGAGTGAATAAATTAAGGAATAAATGAATCTATCCTACCTGCTTCTTTTATAGAAACTAGAGGAGGGAGGAATCACATGATTTTCAGGAGGCTGGAGCCAGCTAAAACAAAAATTTGAATTTTATGACCTTCCCTTTGCCCCAGGCCATAGCTCCTTAGTGTCACACAATATGTGACATTCACTCAACAGAGCATTCCACCTTCTTCTTTGTCAACAGATCTTCAAATGAGCTTGGCAACATTTGAACATCCTGAGAGGAGGTGGGCATCTGCCTCATGCCCTACAACATGAACTACAACTCATCCTAAGGCTTAGACTCTAAGCCAGCGCTAGCAATCTGATTTTCAATGGCCAATGATTGGTTTAGAAGTGGACTTCTAACTCAGAGTCCATTTGGGAGACACTTTCTTACTTAATAAGATTAAGAGGTCACTTCTCATTCTTTCACCTTTCAAAGTTTGTGACACAAGAACAAGATTCTTATGCCTCAGTGGATATAACCGTGGGGTTATTCAGGGGCTTCTCGAGTGGCTCAATGGTAAAGAATCCACCTGCCAATGCAGGAGATGTGGGTTTGATCCCTGGGTTGGGAAGATCCGCTAGAGGAGGAAAAGGCAACCCACTCCAGTACTCTTGCCTGGAGAAGCCCATGGACAGAGAAGCCTGGCAGGCTAGTGGATGGGGTTGCAGAGTCAGACATGACTGAGTGACTGAGTACACATGCACACAACCTAATCTAGAGCCTTGACTTCATTGAGCTGTTGAATTAACCAGTGTTGAAACTGCCTATTCCAGACTTCTTATGTGAGAAAAAAAACCCTTATATTCAAGTTGAGCACTTGAAAAAAAAAAAAAAAAAACTTATATTCAAGTTCCACTGCCTGGAACGAAAAGCATGTTGAATCATGTATCCACCCTTGAAAGATCACCCATTCCCTGCCTTAGCCATCATCCTGCCATAGTCTTCACCATAGGTTACAGGCACTATAGACAGGATCATAAGAAAAAAACGCTGGTTCTCACTGCCAAGATGGCAGGCGGACTTTAAGTGCCCAGCTCTACTCCAGTGAAGCTCTAGTCTATTCCAAGCCAAACTCCAAATGCCTTTATAATAATAGAAATATTATTATATATGTTGTGTGGGCCCCATGATGATTTTAGAGAAGAAACTGTACAATATGGTTTAAATAGGCTTTTGTGGGTTGGCCTGGAAACCTAACATTGTTTCTATGGAAAAATGCTTTAAACTCCAAATGACTCTGTTCGAACTGAACTTTGGAATGCAACCTGTTTTAAATTGGGAGATTGTGTACGTGTTTACAATTAAAATACACAGGAATGAAAGTGAGTTATCAACTGCAAAAATCACATTTGGACTGTGGATTTAAATTGATCAATAACCCATTGTCATTTTGGATAAAATAGCCCTAAATAAAAAGGGGTCGTGACTTTCAGCAGTACCAAATAACAATACAAAATCAGACTCCATTTTAAAGTAATTTTCTGTTGGAGGAGGAGGTTACTTTACAAACTAAATAGTGCCCACCCTACCAAAACCTGTCACCATAACCAGTGTGTTTTTAAACCCACTGGGAAATATTTCATGCAGTAATTTGAATGAGTACATGAAAATCCATCCCCTTGCTGCAAGGGAAAAAAATAAAAATAGCAGAGATCTTTGTATCTAAGGATGAATCCAAATCCTTAGAAGTTCTGCATTCAAGTCAACCAACAACTATAACTTGACTCCCTCTCCCCCTACATCTCCATTTTTTGATCCAGGTACTAGGGATGAATCAGGGTATAGTAGAAACAGTACTTCCTAATTATTGTGGTTTATATCTCTATTTCCTCAAATTGTAAAGTGAAAATAATACCATACAGGTCCCTGGGCTGTAGTGACATTTACACATAGCATCACCCAACACTATGCCTGAAACCACAAAGTCCTCAGAGTCAGTTCACTACTTTCTGTCCGTTCCTCTCCCCCTACAAGAATATTGCCCTCACATAAGATATCCAAACTCTCTCCAACCTACACACATAACTGACAACCAGAGTTTATTCTACTGGTAAATATGCATATGGTGTCTAAAGAAAATCAAATCTAACATAATCTTTCAACTGTATGTGAAAATGAATTAACATTTCTCTCTGCCTTACATAAAATATTATGATTGAATGCTATGGGGACTTTTCAATACTGCAATGACTGTAACTTGTATTTAAATTCTGCTGAAACCATGGCTTTCTGAGAATTAGCATATTGAAAAAACACAGGGGTAGCTTTGTTTCATAAAAGGGCAAAAAAGAAGCAAATTAACAATATCAGTTCAAATCAGGATTTGATATAATTCAGAGAATGTAATCTTTGCCTCACAATTTCCTCATCTTTTCCTTGTGAACTATTACATTTCAGAGGGTCCAAAACTATTCTCTCTCACACAATAGCTTTTTTAACTTAAAAATAAAATGCAATGATAAGTGAATGCCTGTGAAAATAAAGTCTGTAGTTAACATAAGGCAGTAAGATTACACCTCAGTTTTCTTAATGCATTGAAATTAACACTGAAAAGTTGGAATTCATTCTTTCAGTTAACTTGACTGCCACACTGAGCATATCTCTGTGTATTGCTTCCTTAAAATGTTCAGTTTTTGGGTGCTGATTAGAAGCTGTCTATTTTCAATCCTCTATAGATAATTTCAAGGTGTAATTTGCATACTGTTATGGTGCTCTCCTTACCTTGGCTGCATGTCCTGTCTTTCCTCTGTTTATTAAATCTACCAACTGGCAGAATGAATACTAGGTAAATCAAAGAGGTGCCCTTGTTCTATGTGATTATCCCGGAAACCAAATGAAGCTGGTGCCACAAGTCTCAGAATAAAACCTGACTCTCTATGCAAATTTAAAATTCTATGGCACTGTAACCTTACCCAGGGCAGCTGTCTGTATTTTTCAAGGTACAAGTCCCTAAAGATGCTATATGAAAGGTAATATTTTGGCAAGAAATTAATATTATAGAGGAATGAGTCTTGTCAATTTTCCTAGGCCACATTTCCCACTTACAAAATGTAATATTCAAATAAAATAATTTAACTTTCCCCACCTCTTACACTCCAGTAACCTTATTTATCTGTCAAACTTTATCCCAAAATTGATATTTATCACTGATCAGAGAAGTAAATAAAGCGCATTTTCCTCATGGGGCTCTCCACACTTCTTTTCCCAAAGTACAACTTGGCCTTGCTCACATCTCTCTATCTTCTGTTATGCTTTGAGTCCAAACACCCACAATCTACCTTTCTGCCTAGATGGAAGTAAACTCTCATTCCTTAAGTACTCACAAAGAGTCTTCGATTCCTTAGCAGCCAGCAAGCTCTACAAATCACCATCACACCCAAGAAAGGAGCAAATCAAAATGCTTTTGAAAGATACAAAGAGAAGCAAAAACTAAAAGCTCTCATTCTTAATCTAAAAACAATGCATATGTATGAGCAACACTAAACTCTAAATATACATTTTGTATTTCACCCACACTGCTTATGACTACAGATTTTTGCCAAAAATATTACATTTAAGTATAATACCTCAACTTTTTGAAGATCTGTAGTCCCCCCCTCCATCTTTCCTTCCTACTACTTACCTCCAACCCAAATACATTACTACAGACTTCCAGGTAAAGGACAGAAAATATTCTCATATTAGGGATGAAGAGACTGAGGTGGACATTTTCCACAATGGGGGAAGGGAGGAAAAGATTTCTGTTTGAGTGCCATCTCTTAGTTTAAGAAGATCGAGCAGTAGAGACTGAAACAGAATGCTGGTTAATGAAAAGTGAAAAATTAACCGTTTTGAACCTCGGCTGTAAGACAGGTTTGAATCTTCTATGATTATCATGTATACAAGTTAAATAAGATACTGACTCTGAAGCAGCCTCGGCACTACTGGCAATCTGAGTCAGATAACCTCTGCTGTGGGGGCTGTCCTGTACACTGCAGGACGTTTAGCAGTATCTTTGGCCTCTACCCACTAGATGCCAGTAGCACTCCTCTCTTCTGCTGTGATAACCTATAATGTCTCCAGATATTGCCAAATATCCCTGGGAGGGCAAAGCCTTTCCCTATGGAGTGTCAGCGAATTATCTGGCCCATAACAAATGCTTAATCGCTTAATGGTAGCAGTCAACATTATCATTATCCATTAGATTTTGGTTTCCAGATTAAAAAAAAAAAAAAAAACTGTGGTATTACTTGCATTTTGAACTTCCTATATATTACCCATGAAAATGTTCTTTGGTGGCCAAGATGGCAAGCAAGGCAAGGTCATGGCAAACATCCAATGGGTTGATCAACACTTGATAAAATGCATTCTCAATATGACCTCTACAGTCTTTTGTAGGTTGAGAAGGAATTTGGGGGAAGTTAAAGGGAATCTAAAAACTCCACAGCTCTGACACATGAAGAAAGTTATTACCACAAAGCTCCCAGTCCTAATGTTAATTTGTATAGAGGTATGACCAAAATACTGACACACTTACTCCAGCCCAACAGATATTTCACTTCACCATGACAGGTATATGGAGAAATCCAAATTAGACAGTCAGACTTTCCAGTGTCTATTTAGTGTCCAAGTAGATTTTCCCAGTAAATGTTTCTGGTAAACTGGCTAAACTCCTCAAACTCTCTTCCTGTTTCCTACACTCTACTGCCCAGTTCTTCAGGAGACTGACAGCTCCCTAGGGTCTAGAAGACAGAAGACAAATTTAACCAAGACAAATTTGGGTAGCAAGAAACCGGTAGCTTCAGTCTCTCTACTGTGCCATAACAAACATTTTCGATGGCAAACATCCTCAGCTGAGATAGAACAGACAGTCTTTCACATTTCACTTAACCAACATACATTGCTTGGTCAGATCAGTTTTGCCTCTAAGACTTACTCAAACACTACTGCTTGCTGTATTTTCTAAGAATTTTAATATTAGAGGCATGTGACACAGTCTCTATGCCTTCCAAGGAAACAGCATGGAATGGACTTATTATGCACTCTGATTTCAGCTATAACATCCTTTCTATTATCAGATTGTAACTCACCATTTACTAAAAGGCCCATGTTAGGGGTGGAGTGTAAAGTTTGTAACCATATCCTTGAATGAGAGAATATAAGCAACCAAAAGCTAAGCAAAAGTATTGAATTTCTGCTTGTCCCACAGTAACTAAGGATATTTCAGTTTTATCCTAGAAGAGCTTGAAATATTATGAAAGAAGCCAAGTTCATCTTTGATATTCCCATGGTGACGCACCTGCCACCCTCTAGCCTAAGCTACTCCATTCAGCATACCATTTTTTCAGATGTTTCCAGATTACCCACACTTACCTGCTTTGGCCAGTATCTCTTAGAGCCCAGATGTCTAGCTTCCAGGTTTATCATTAATCTGATAAATTAGTCCATGTCACTGTGTTAATGGCCTTCTCTAACAGAAACATATAAAAGTAGACCCTGGAGGCAAAGAAAGAACTTGAAGACCAGTAATTTTTACCAGGTTACTTTTCTATGCCTCATTTTGTACACCATGGAATAACAGTATCACTATCTCATTCGCTGCTGTACAAATACAGTGTCTAAGACAATGAGAATATGAATAGTGGCAGTTACATCATTAAATTCCTCTATTACATCCTAACTTGAAATAGTTCCAAAAATTAAAACTTTGGGGCTAGTGCACTGGGACGACCCAGAGGGATGGTATGGGGAGGGAGGAGGGTTCAGGATGGGGAGCACATGTATACCTGTGATGGATTCATTTTGATATTTGGCAAAACTAATACAATTATGTAAAGTTTAAAAATAAAATAAAATTAAAAAAAAAAAAGAATTTGTACATTTTTAAAAAAACCACCATAATTACCTAGATACATTGAAGAGCAAATTAAGCAAATTAAATATGTTACAGAGCTATTCCACAATGAATTATGCTGTTTTAAATATGCATTGTCAGTATATAATGCCTTGTTGTGCCTTATTTTGCAGCTGTTGGTTTTTAAAAATTGTTTATTACTATCATTTTTAGACAAAAAAAAATCATTGAAAATTTAGGTTTCCTGAAAAAAAATAAATAAATAAACTTTCAAGTAAGTCAGAAAATAAGGAAATTATACTAATATTTTGTTCAAAATAAAAAGGAGTCAAATATATCAAAGAGAAGTTTAAAAAATATTTACTCTCTGTTCTGCACATGGAGAAAGTGTGAAATGACCAAAGTGATTGTAACATCCCTTTCCAATGCCTTTAACCCCCTTCTACGCAGATTAAGTCAAGTTACATATCTGTTGTTACCTTTCCCATCAAGGAAACATAAATACTAACACTTTTTCAGCTCTGACTCTCATGTTCAAGTCTCTGAGAGGACAAGAAAACATGGGGAGTCACAGAGAAATCTCATTATTTGATCCATTTGTAAAGTAGGGATAATAATACATTCCTCATAGAATTCTTATAAAAAGTAAATAAAATCATGCGTGTTAAGCAGTGAGCCCTGGGTCTGGATAGGCAAAATTCCCCTAAATGATGGCTAGTGTTACTCAGAAGGGTGTGAGATCCTCTCTTCAGCAATGAAGCAAATGAGACCCAGAGAGATTAAGTAGTGCTGCAAAGGCATGTGATGCAGGAAGAAACAAAACCCAATTTTCTGATGTTTATATTAAGATCACAGGGAGAGGCAGGAAGACATGAAGCTACAGGAGAATGCAAATCCACAGAGCACTACCACTGCCTCTCTTCATCACTGCTCCACTGTTACCTCTAATGTCAGTTTCTGAGGGCTGCCATAACTACTATAGACTAAGTGGCTGACGACAAGAGAGATTTCTTCTCTCATAGTTCTAGAAGCCAGAAGTCTGAAATCAGGGTGTCAGCAAGGTCATGCTCCCTCTGAGACTCTGGGTGGACTCCTTCCTCGCCTCTCCTTCTCCTGGTGATTGGCAATCCTTTGCATTCCTTGGCTTGCTGCTGCATCACATCATCTCTACCTCTGTTGTCACAGGTGTTCTCCCTGTGTGTCTACCTCTGTTCCCCGGATAAGGGCATCAATCACATTGGATTAACGGCCCACCCTACTTCAGCATGACCTCATCTTAACTTGATTATATCTACAATGACCCTCTTTCTAAATAAGGTCACTTTCACAGGTACCAGGGGTTAGGGCTTGAATGTATCTTTTAGGGGAACATAATCTAACCCACAATAGCTCTGTCATTTATAGACAATTTTCTTTTTGGCTTGGGGTTTGGGGGTCAGTCCCAAAGCTACAATTGCAAAGTGTACTGAAATGATATTCATGCTAATGGGCCAATTCAGAATTACAGTAACAAAAAGGCAACTATGTCTACTTAACCATGTTTACTTCCCAAGCTCATTAGTGGTTCCATGTGGTGAGAAAAATTTCCCACTCACTGTATCAAATTTAGCACATTTATTTAGTCTGAGTCAATGCCTGAAATATCCTTTCATACATTTAAGCCAATTTTCCCCAAGGTCATGCAGCAAGATAGAAGTCACAGATCTTTCTCCTGTGAGTCAATTACTATAAAATACAGCACTGAATTTGGGTAAAACAGAGTTAGGTGGTGAAATGTGCCTAGAATAATACAGAGTTGATTTTTTCATGTACCAATTTTTTATTATATTTTATTTTACACACATTTGAATCAAAATCAAAGCACTGCTGGTCTAGAATGAACTATAATTTAATATGAATGTTTCTGTAATGAAGTAGATGATTTTTTTTAAGACTGAGTAGCCATCACATTTTCTTTCCAATCACACTCTACTATATGAGGAAATACATATTACTTTCTATTAAATCCTTTAAGCAAAATGATGATTGAAGAATAAAAATGATCAATTTTCCCTTATCATAAAATATCAGCAAGTAACATAAAATGTAACTTTTCCTATCAGGTATAATTTTTCATTGTCGCTAAATTTTCATGTCCAATTTTCTCACCCTGGAATCTTCCTAATATAAATTGAGCTAATTTTGAGTTTAAAAAATTTACTCAGTCACCTAAAAATGAATTAATCTGAGCTCTGGTCACATGTGCAAGACATAATAATCTATATCAAATTTTTATTAACATACACCAGAAAAATAGCTAAAACAGCTACCAAACTTGATCTGGCAGAAGAAAGTTGTCTCTCCACATGAAGCCACTGAGAAATACCAGAAGGGTTTTCTGGAATTTTATAATGTAGATGAAATTTTCTTTTTAGAAATAAAAATTGCATTTTATAGAAAACTACACAGATACAAATCAAATACATGACTAACTTCATACAAGCAGTGTGGTGAAGAATTTAGGGTTCACATGGAGTCAGGTCAGACGGCCTGGGTTGGAAACCATGCCTTGGAAGCTGTGAAAAATTAAGACAGCTACTGAATCTCTCAATGTTCTCATCTGTAAAACAGGGATGATGATACTAGTACTAACGTCTAGGATTTTAATGAATAATAGGAGAAATGACTATAAAATCTTTGGCATAGTGCCTAATTGTTATTATTATTAAGATCACAGATTCACACCTGGCAGGTATGGCAAACTGCCTGGTTTTGAATCACAGCTGCTGTTAATTACTGGCATTGAAACCTCGGGCAAGTAACCTAACCTCTATGAGCATCAGATTCTTCAAAAGGAGAAAATAATAGTAACAACGTACTTCAAGGATATAAAATAACACACGAATCACTTAGCCCAATACTGGAAGACAATAAGATCTCAGAAAAATATATATGTCTCATGTTATCCTCATAGTGGAATTCATCTTTGCAAATAATTTAATATTTGGCTTTTCATTTATGTGCACTGAAAACTTTTGTCATTTAAAAATTTTTCTCACAAATCCAAAATAAAGAATTATTCTACAGCTTGAGGGTCAGAAATATTTTATTTTTGCAGGGGTGAATAGTTCAGGATTGATCTAGACAGGGGTTTTAGAAGTATATTCACTACAGAACCATTCTCAGTGCTCCCAAGTAGTCCACAGATAGACAGTTTACTTAAACTTCATTCTTTTCTAATATTTTTAGCTGCAATGAGAGAAACTAACACTTCAAACAAGAAGTCTTGATGTACAGTCCCACACCGACCAGAAAATAACCCAGCAACGTATGCAGCTATACTTGTTTAAATCATTCAGATGCCAAAAGTATTATCAGGCAGATTCTCAGATTATTTTCTTCCTTGCTGGTCTTTTTTTCACAGCAGCCTTCCCGGCAGCCATGCTTGGTACTGAAATACACTTAACATTGGTACCCTTTCAATTTCAGGGTTGTACCCTATTTCCTGGACTGCCCTCTCCAGACTGACATTGAAAGATGGATCCTCTCTTTCAGAATGACTATCTCATAATCTACATTCCAGCTAAAAGTAGAGTCAAGATGAAGGCCAACAAAACTTCTTCCAGGCCTGCAGGGAAAGAGACCAAAAAGGGGTGCTTTCCAGGTGAAAGTGAAAGAAAGTGAAGTCGCTCAGTCGTGTCCTACTCTTCGCAACCCCGTGGACTGTAGCACACCAGGCTCCTCCATCCATGGGATTCTCCAGGCAAGAATACTGGAGTGGGTTGCCATTTCCTTCTCCAGGGGATCTTCCTGACCCAGGGATCGAACTCGGGTCTCCCGCAGACACTTTACCCTCTGAGCCACCAAGGAAGCTTTCCAGGTGAGACAGCCTTAAATAGATAAGCTGCAGAAATGCAAAGCTTGAGATATCTCCCTTTGGCAAACACTGCTAATAAGCCAACCAAGACCATTCTCTACCTACCACCTTCTCCTCAGTCTCCCACTACAGATGCCAAAAAGCCAAAGTCACTTTCCAGACTCCCCTGTACCTAGGGGTGGCCAATAAGGTCTAAACAGAACTCTGAGGAATTGTCTCTAAAGCTTTTTCTTTCATGATTAAATAGGACACACGTGTTGCCTGGTGCTATTCCTTCCCTGTCCCCCATCCTTTTTTCTACCTTGAACATTAACATAATATTTAGACCAGCAGTAGCATCTTGCAACCATGACTCAGTTAACAAACACAGGACCAGCTGTGTGAGGAGGACCACAACAGTATTCTAACTCTAACAACACTAACACAGAGTGAGGCATTATTCTTCCAAAAAGTCAAGGCTGAGGCCTTGTAATCCTCAACCAGATGGATGATGTGCTATTAAACTGCAAAGGAGGTAACTACAGCTGTTAAGACTCAAAAATGACAGCTATAATGGCAACTGAGAGCCAAAGGCATGCAATATTCAATACTAATACCCATATTCAACGTAATCAGCTCGTATCACTACTTCTGAGTATTCAGCATAATTATTTAATGTATTTTAAGAAAACAGATATGAAAAGATGAGATATTAGAGTACTATGAAAATATAAATTCTTTATATTGTTGTAATTCAATTGAAAAAACTAAGGGCTGTAGATTTTAATGGTGGAAAACTAATAGAACTGAGACAGCATAAGCAAAATGTTATTCATTTCTTTGATTGAAGCATATATATAAATATGAGTGTGTTAAAAGCAAGAATCCAAGTGAAAAAGTCATAAATTATAACGCTGAAAAAAGTCATGTTCCAAAATAAATCTTGTTTTCTTCAGCAGTCTGGATAACATTTTACCTTGTGTTCAAACTATCCATGCATGCAATGAATGCAGTTTTGTCAACCTCAAATTATTCCCCATATCTGATCGTCTTGTAGAAATTCAACCCGTGTCCACGGAAATGTAGCACTACGCTGCAGAGCTCAGTAAAACAAATACTACTTGGTATTTAAATACATCAAGTCCCTTTAAATGGTCTCTCAATTTTATTCAAATCTTTCCACCTGGAAAAACAGACTAAAAATACAACACAATATTTCAGAGATTAAATCAGTATAAAAACTTGCCCTGGTCAATCACAGTATTAACCTCTTATTCCATAATTTATTCATAAATTAACAGATACCTTTCTGAGTTTCTTCCTGCCTACTTCTTATATTACAATTCATTGATGTAAAAGATTTTAAGGTCCTTGTACTTGAATTTACCACATCTTGCATGATCATTCCTCATCCTTACAGGAATAGGCATCCACCGTGTGCTCAAGGCTAATTTTCCCCCAGTAGTCTGCATCTTATTTCCTACCATTTCTTTGCCACATTCTTCCAACATTTACTTTTACCTTCTTCTGCACCATCAATCTCTCCCTCTCTACTGGCTCATTTCTTTAGGGCTATAAATCTTTTGAAGTAAAGACACAAAAAGAACAAAAGCATAAAAGTCCCCAAACCTGCAAATGTCTTCTGGGTACCTATAACCTAGTACCAAGAGAACACCTTTTCTCTGCCATGCTTTTCAAAAGAGTGGTTCCATCCATGGAATCCAATCATCTGATTCCATTCATATCCTCCATATATAGCCATTATGTGCTAGTAAGTGTTCAGCAATTAGCTCTCATAACACAAATACATTTGTATGTATGTACGTATGAAGCAAAAGGCAAAGGAAAAAAGGAAAGATATACCCATTTGAATGCACAGTTCCAAAGAATGGCAAGGAGAGATAAGAAAGCCTTCCTCAGTGATCAGTGCAAAGAAATAGAGGAAAAAAAAAGAATGGGAAGGACTAGAGACCTCTTCAAGAAAATGAGAGATACCAAGGGAACATTTCATGCAAAGATGGGCACAATAAAAGACAGAAATGGTATGGACCTAACAGAAGCAGAAGACATTAAGAAGAGGTGGCAAGAATACACAGAAGAACTGTACCAAAAAGATCTTTATGACCCAGATAACCACGATGATGTGATCACTCACCTAGAGTCAGACATCCTGGAATGCAAAGTCAAGTGAGCCTTAGGAATCATCACTACAAACAAAGCTAGTGGAGGTGATGGAATTCCAGGTGAGCTATTTCAAATCCTAAAAGATGATGCTGTGAAAATGCTGCACTCAATATGCCAGCAAATTTGGGTAACTCAGAAGTGGCCACAGGACTGGAAAAGGTCAGCTTTCATTCCAATCCCAAGGGAAGGTAATGCCAAAGAATGCTCAAACTACCACACAATTCACTCATCTCACACGCTAGTAAAGTAATGCTCAAAATTCTCCAAGTCAGTCTTCAACACTAGATGAATGGTGAACTTCCAGTTTTTCAAGCTGGATTTAGAAAAGGCAGAGAAATCAGAGATCAAATTGCCAACATCCATTGGATCACTGAAAATGCAAGAAAGTTTCAGAAAAACATCTACTTCTGCTATATTGACTATGCCAAAGCCTTTGACTGTGTGGATCACAACAAACTGTGGAAAATTCTTCAAGAGATGGGAATACCAGACCACCTGACCTGCCTCCTAAGAAATCTGTATGCAGGTCAAGAAGCAACCAGTTAGAACTGGACATGGAACAACAGACTGGTTCCAAATAGGAAACGGAGTAGGTCAAGGCTGTATATTGTCACCCTGCTTATTTAACTTCTATGCAGAGTACATTGTGTGAAATGCTGGGCTGGATGAAGCACAAGCTGGAATCAAGATTGCCAGGAGAAATATCAATAACCTCAGATATGCAGATGACACCACTTATGGCAGAAAATGAAGAAGAACTAAAGAGCCTCTTGATGAAAGTGAAAGAGGAGACTGAAAAAGTTGGCGTAAAGCTCAACTTTCAGAAAACTAACTTCATGGCATCTGGTCCCATCACTTCATGGCAAACAGATGAGAAAACAATGGAAACAGTGTCAGACTTTATTTTGGGGGGCTCCAAAATCACTGCAGATGGTGACTGCAGCCATGAAATTAAAAGATGCTTACTCCTTGAAAGAAAAGCTATGACCAACTTAGACAGCATATTAAAAAGCAGAGGCATTATTTTGCCAACAAAGGTCCATCTAGTCAAAGCTATGGTGTTTTCAGTAATCATGTATGGATGTGAGAGTTGGACTATAAAGAAAGCTGAGCGCCGAAGAATTGATGCTTTTGAACTGTGGTGTTCGAGAAGACTCCTGAGAGTCCCTTTGACTGCAAGGAGATCAAATCAGTCCATCCTAAGGGAAATCAGTCCTGAATATTCATTGGAAGGACTCATGCTGAAGCTGAAACTCCAATACTTTGACCAGCTGACTCACTGAACTCACTGAACTGACTCATTGAAAAAGACCCTGATGCTGGGAAAGACTGAAGGCGGGAGGAGAAGGAGACAACAGAGGATGAGGTGGTTGGATGGCATCACCAATTCAATGGACATGAGTTTGAGTAAGCTCTGGGAGTTGGTGATGGACAGGGAAGCCTGGCATGCTGCAATCCATGGTGTTGCCAAGAAGTCGGACACGACTGAGCAACTGAACTGAACTGAACTGATGTATGTATCTCTATACATTTATGTTTATTATAAATTTTACCAATACAAGGCACATAATTTACACATGATATACAATATTCTTTATGGTAATAAAGAATACATATAGACAGATGTTTCTTATAAAATGCTTTCACTGATATTTACCAAATGTAGATGTGCTGGCATTAAAGTTGGTTGAATCTTTCTTTTGAATTAATAAGTAAGACAAAAGTGAAACAATGAATATATATGTTAAAGCTTCTCTTGCTCAGTCAAAAATGGGAGCAATTTCTTCACTGAAGTGGATAATAGTTTATATATTTGAAGAACAATTGTAAGACCAATTCCTCAATTTTCTGTGTGCCACTCACAATGTAACTGCTACACCTTCCACATATTTTAGAGTTTAGTCTGCATTATTTACAATATTCCTAACACTTTAAGTCTAGAAAATCAACAATACAATATCTCTGATGTGTAACATTTGCCAATTTCTATGGTGTAAATACTCACAGTAGGGCTAATTTCGAGATACTAAAGTGAACTCAACAAACACAGACTTCAGAATAGATGTACACTTGCACACCATTATATACTGCATATCTACCATTTAGGTAAAACAGACCTAAGTAAACTTAAGAGCATAGATAAAAGAGAATGCGGTAAAATGATTAAAGAGTGTGAGTTCTGAATACTTACTAAATTTATTTTGAATAAAATTTATTAATTCTAAGTGTACATAATATAATTTTCAATAATGGCTGTATTTAACAACTAGCTTGCACAATTTCTGAAAAGTTAACAATCTGGTTCTCAGAAATGAGCGTAAGCCAGCTCCAGTGCCCCGTTGCATGAAAATATGGCTTGCACACCTTCCATTCTCCTGCATCTGCTCTTGCTACAGTCAACCAGGACTTGCAGTTCCAAAGCCACAGAACTTTTGTATACCTGTCTTACATTATCTCTATGCCACAGCCCAACCCTCTCGATACACCCTTCAACTACTCTGCTGTCCTTTCACAGATGTATTTGAGGACTTTAGTCATCTACCATTCTCCTTACATATTCATGCTATTCTAGCCTCAGTCCCCTTTCCTGCTCATGTAGGCTATCTAATGGTTTCAGTTAGTAACTATTCACCAATGACCCCCAAATCTCTATCACAGACCAGACTGTTCTGCTAAATTCCAGAATGAACTGCACACCACACTGACTTAGGTCACCTTCTTATATGCTTACTAGTTAAGTAATTTGTGGAGTACTTATTTGTTTATGTCTGTCTCTCCTACTAGGCTGTAAGCCTTACAGGCATGTGGAATACTGTGCCTTTTTTTCTTGCCATATCTCAGAATCTACCACATTCTCTAGCACAGTGATTACTCCAGGAATCAATAAAGGTACAGATGACTAACCAATAAGCATTTCAAATGCAACAAGTGTAAAACAGAACTCAGTAATTGTCCCCCAACATGCATTTCTCTTCTGAATCCCAATCACATCAAATGATGCCAATATCCAACCCTGCTCCCTCTGAGAGAGCCCTAGATTTCCTCTTTCCCTTATTCTTCTTATACAGCCATTCGCCACAGTCTACTTTCTCATCTTCTAAATATCTTTCAAAGCTGTTCCCTTTTCTGCATCATTATTCCTGCTACGTTGGTTTAGATTCATTCTTGCCAGGACCACCGCAATGGCCTCCGGGGCTCCTTGCTCCTGTCTCTCTTACTCTAACTCAAACGCACAGTGCTACCAAAACGATCTTTTTCAAATTGTGACTACGGCCATCTCTAACAATCTATCAGTGGTGCTCCACCAGGTAGGGGATGAACTCCAAACTATGTCCCCCAGAACTTACAAGACTCTCCATGGTCAGAACTCCATCTGGCTTCCCAGCCTCATCACCTTCCACTTTTCCATGAAGAACCTACACTCCATCTGCACTCACATGATTATAGTTCCCCGCTCTCTTTCCTGTCTCTGAGGCCTATGTATATTTACTTCTCTCAGCCTGGAATATCCTCTTTCTGTTGTTTACATGGTAATCAAGGGTAACCATAAGTTTTTTTGATATTGTGAACTGTTTTTTGACCCCCAAGGAAAATCTCTCCTCCATACTTTCATAATAGTCTTCTATGACTGTACTTAGCCCCTTCCATAATGGCTCATTTTCTCCCACTAGACTAAGAATGTCTGCTTCAAATCAACTATATCTACCACAGGGACAAGCACGTAGTAAGAACCCAGCACGCTTGTATGACTGTAAAATGAAAACCCCTTTATTCTGCGGAGAAAATACATATGCAAGTAGCTGCTGTCCCTTTCAAAGCCACTCACCTTGAAAGTTATCTGCTTAGTTTAATGATGGTGGCATTATTCCAAGTATTTTTGGAAGGCAACTTTCAGAACTGTCTGGGGAACATTCTTTAAATTATCTCAAGTCAGGCCAAAAAACATCATGCTGAACACATCTGAGGCCTAGGAGGAACACAGGGCAAGTAATACAGTTCTGTGTACAAAATGAACAATGAAATATGTAAAAGATAATGTAATGATTGATTTAGGGAAACTAATAAACTGGCTCAGAGTTATATAGAACCTCAGAGAATCTCAGAAAATATTTTATTACTTGTCATTTATTATAGGTTCACAATATGGAATCTATCAGCACCAGTAATTTACTTGATCTACCTCACGAAGCTCTTCAAATTAGCATTTCCCAAAGAATATACAATGTGAATATGGGGGAGGGTAGTGATTAAAGAAATTTAGTATACAGCATTAAACAAAGTGAAAAAGATTTATTTACTCTCAGATTTTTCAGAGCTATTAATATCTTAATATGACTCTCCATGAAGTCCATCTATGATCCATGGGGTTTCTCAAATTCTTTTAACTCCATAATCTTTTTCTGGCAGATGCTATAGGATTAATGTTCCATATACTTTGGGAAACTTTGCATTGAATGGGACTGGATGCATCTTCATGAAATAAAGACTTGTAACCTGAAACTACACTGAAACCAAAAGCTACACAGGAGGTTACCTAGAATTTATTCTAAGTGCCTTACATAATGCACATCATTTACCCTTAAACATATTCTCACAACAATCCTACAGAATAGTATTATATTATAGTAGAGGTAGTAATGGGGTCCCCAATGTACAGTTAAGGAAAGAAAGGCTAATCAAAGTTAAGTAACCAATGAGACACTACACAGCTAGTTAGCAATAGAGACAGAATGTCACCCTGTCCTAACCAACACATGGGTCCAAAAGTTTAACCTGACCATTGAGTGTGTTCTCACTTGCACCATCTCTTAAACTTAGCTCAGTCTCTCCTGAATATACCGTTCCTTTATAAACTCCTTATTTTCACATGGCTGTGTGTGCATACTCAGTCACTCAGTCATGTCTGACTCTTTGTGATCCCACAGACTGCAGCCCACCAGGCTCCTCTGTCTATGGGATTTCCAAGGCAAGGATACTGGAGTGGGCTGCCATTTCCTCCTCCAGGGTATCTTCTCAACCCAGGGATCAAACACACATCTCCTGCATTGGCAGGCAGATCCTTTACCGTTGGAGCCCCCAGGGAAGCCCTTTCACATGGCTGAAAAGAAAGTGGAAGTCGCTCAGTCATGTCTGACTCTTTGCGACCCCATGAACTATATATAGCCTGCCAGGCTCCTCTGTTCATGGAATTCTCCAGGCCAGAAAACTGGAGTGGGTAACTGCTCCCTCCTCCAGGGATCTTCCCAACCCAGGGATTGAACCCAGGTCTCCCACAATGCAGGCAGATTCTTTACTGTCTGGGCCACCAGGGAAGCCCTTCACATGGCTAATTCCTAGGTATTACATTAAGGTTCATTTTATCCACTTTCCTTGTGATGCCTTCACTGCCAACTGCCTAAAAATAGTCATTCCCATGGTACCTTATTCCTTTCATGGAACTTATAAATTTCCTATCTTATACAAACTGCATAGGAAGGCCAGTTTCACACAGTCTTATGAAAAAAAGCTTTTAATTGGCTAACAGACCCCTAAGTTTATGGCCTAACCACATGCCCACTCCTTTCTCTGGGTAAATTTAGATAAATCCCATAATAATAAATGTGAAATACTGCTTTAAACATTTCAAAGCATCTTCAGGAGTTGCCATTTCATTTATATCTCAACTTTGAAAGGAAGGAAAGTTATATTTGTAAAGAAATAGAGCTTTAAAAAGCTAAGCACCTCAAAAGTTAATCAGCATACCCACTCACCTAGCACAGTACTTAGCACATAATCTAATGGCTGAGTAAATGCTTGTGTTAGGCCAACTTAAATTCTGATATTTTTCACACTTGAGCACTCCTCACAGAGTGGTGTACTATCTCCATATATAGCGGACTCTACTAATGCCCACCCACTTTCCCCTGGCCCTTACTACTCAACTGTATGCCCACAGGCTTCCATCTGCCAACACTGCTATTTTGTTGCCTGGGGTTTTCACTGAACCCACGCAGCAGGCTGGAAGCTGCCCTCCACCAAGGAGCCCTATAGTGTGACATGCAGCTCCCTTGCTTTCTGGATAGATAATTCCAAGGGGGACTTTCTACAATTTCCTCAAGAAGAATTAGGTTTCAGTTGCCCCAAACTGTAGACAGTTTAATACAACCCTCTATTGACTTACTGACTTTAAGGTTTTAATACAACCCTCTACTGAAGAGGCTGTCAGAGGATGAGATGACTGGATGGCATCACCAATGCAGTGAACATGAACTTGGGCAAACTCCGGGTGGCGGTGAGGGACAGGGATGCCTGGCATGCTACAGTCCATGGGGTCGCAAAGAGTAGGACATGACTGGGCTACTGAAAAACATGGACTTACGTACTCCGACTCATGTGTTCTCTTTTTCCTAAATAAGCTACCAGCTCTCAAACCTTTGTCTCAGGGTCTGAGAAACAAGACACTATAGGACAGGAAAGAATTTTCAATTTTAAAAACTAAAGGTTAAAAAGCAAGGGATCATTTATAAATAATTAAGTATAATCACATTTTCGAAAAGAAAACATTAACCAGCCACTATTTGCTACTGCATGGTGAAAATATCCATACTGGAAATTGACATTACATGAATTTTAACATATTGATTTTCTGACATGAAAAGGTAAAGTACAGAAAACACTCTTAAATCTGTTGGGGAAAGTGCCATTGTAATAACCGCCCCCCCATTTAGGCCTTAAATCTAACACCCTCCTTAGGTGCATAGGTTGAGAAAAGTGAAAATTCTCACATTTGCTTTTTTTACTATTTTTGAAATAGCTGTATAAAGGGTGTGTGTGTGTAAGGGGCAGGGGGGCAGGGGGGAAGGAGGGAAGGAGGGAGGATATTTGGGTAGAGAAGAGAGAAAGAAGAAAAGATCAGGTTGTGTTTAATGAAGGCATCTTTAAACAGTGCTCAGATCTCTAATCTTCAGTAATGCAAATACAAGCTGTCTTCTCCCATTTGATGTCATTGAGCATGTCCATTCATTTATTCAAATTTTGCTAAATACTTCTATGGAGAATTACTAGGATTTACATGTATAGCCAGAAAAATAAGAGAGACAGAGCTATGCCCAAGGAGTTGCTTGGGAGATGGGGAGACAGAAAACTAAATAGTTACCCTTCAGGGTGATAAGGATCTTCTCTGTGGCTCAGACTGTAAAGAATCTGCCTACAATGCAGGAGACCTGGGTTCAATCCTTGGGTTGGGAAGATCCTCTGGAGAAGGGAATGGCAAACCACTCCAGTATTCTTCTCTGGAGAATCCCGTGGAAAGAAGAGCCTGGCAGGCTACAGTTCATGGGGACGCAAAGAGTCGGACATGACTAGGTGACTAACGCTACTACACTACACTTCCAGGGTGATAAGGACTGTCCAGGGTGTTTGGGGGTCACAGAGGAGATGCTCCTAGCCTATATAGGGTGAACTGGGGAGGCAGGCAATCTGGATTAAGACTCTGACATGATGTTTGCTTTCAAATATGGTCACCTACACTCAGTCCATATATTTTATTTAAAATTAAAAACTATAAAACATGAACACTTACATGCCCAGTGAAATTTAAAAGAGCTTCTTTCTAGGTTTTCTGATTGCAAAATTTGGATCAACTCCAAATTAATCTCTTTTCATTTTGTAGGGTGCTCCTGCCTGGCTCTGGAGAATATACCTAATCCTCCTCTCAAGTAATCCAGCACTGGTGTGTAAGAAGAAATCCCAGAGGTGAGAGCTGAAGTAAAATTTGAAGGAAAATTAGGAATTTTCTAGATGGGGACAGGGAGGGAAAACTGGGTAGGAGTCTTCTGGCAAAACTGTGTAAATGGGTAGTCCTGAGCACGGAATTCTGAGGGCAGTTAAGGGACCAGCCCAGGGGGGTGGGGGGCGGGGGCGGCAGGTCAGAGACATGAGAGGACTAAAATACCAGGAATGAGACTGGAGAAATGAGCAAAAGTCAGATTTGCTACAGTCTCTGATTTTTTTTTTTAAGATATAATTCAGATAGCATAAAATTCACCCTTTATACTTTGTAACTCAGTGATTTTTTTAGTATATTCAGAGCCTGCAACCATTTAGCCCTATCTAATTCCAGAACATTTTTATCACCCTAAAAAAGAAACCCATATCCATTAGCACTTACATCCCATTTCCCCTCCTGCCAGATCCTGGCAACCACTACTTTATTTCTGTCACTGGATAGTTCATATAAATTGAGTTATACAATATATGACCTTATAAAGGGCCTTACAAATCTGGCTTCTTTCACTTGGCATAATGTTTTCAAGGTTCATCCATACTATAGCATGAAACAGCACTTCACTCTTTTCCTTATGGACCACTGTGTGAAGATCCCACATTTATTGTTCATCAGTTAGTGGACATTTGGGTTGTTTCCACTTCTTGGCTCATAGTTAGCAATATTCATATATACATTTTTGTCTAGAACTATGTTTTCAATTCCCTTAGGCATATAACTTGCAATGGAATTACTAATTAATATGGTAACTTTATGTTTAACTTTTTGAGGAATTGATAGACTGTCTTCCAAAGTGGCTGCACCATTTTATATTCACATCAATTCTAAAAAGTCTAGTCATCTAGTAGGCAGGTGAGACACTTAAAGTCTTAAGTCATATTAAATTTTTAATTTTTAAGAGGTCACTCCAGAATCAGTATGGAGGATGATTTAAAGGATTTGGATTTTTAAAAAAGGCAGAGAAGTCCGTTAGAATCCTACTGCAAGTAAGCAACAAGAAACAAGTCAGTCTAACTAGCATAGCACTAGTAGGGATGGAGAGAAGGAATTGGAATTAAAAAGGAAGGGGAAGAAAAGTGATATCACTTTTAGAAAAGACTGATTTAAAACTTAAAATACCCAGGAAGATAAGTATCATAAACTTAAATGCCTAAAAGATCAGACTAGTAATGGAAATAAATAAAACACATAAGATGTAAGCAATAGGGAGTGGGAAGGGGTGGCTATAACTAAGAAGAAAGAATACATCCACTCTAAAGAAGTAGCTATAACTCAGCTCCAACCACCTCATGTGATGGGGAATGCAGGTGCAGTATTGTCAGAAAGAGAAGCCAAAGTCTGGATTTCATGTTAAACATCCTGACCTTTAAATACTGTCAATGGATAAAACATTTCTTTGCGTTCTGTGCAATATCAACAAAACATGCCCGTGCAATGGCACCCCACTCCAGTACTCTTGCCTGGAAAATCCCATGGATGGAGGAGCCTGGTGGGCTGCAGTCCATGGGGTCGCTAAGAGTCAGACACGACTGAGCGACTTCACTTTCACTTTTCACTTTCTTGCATTGGAGAAGGAAATGGCAACCCACTCCAGTGTTCTTGCCTGGAGAATCCCAGGGACGGTGGAGCCTGGTGGGCTGCAGTCTATGGAGTCCCACAGAGTCAGACACAACTGAAGCGACTTAGCAGCAGCAGCAGCAACATAGAGTAAAAGGGACAGTGAGCTAAGAATCAGAGTATGCCCACAAGGAAGGGGTGGATTAAAGAAGATTCCACAATGAGGAGAAGGAGAGAGCAGAAGCAGAGGAGGAAACTGTAATGGTGTGACTTCCCAGTGGTTCTGGGACAACAGACTGCTAGAAGGGGACTAGTAAAATAGCACAGGGAGCCATTCACAGTGCAGAAGGAAACTTGGACTTTGGATTTGACTTTGACAACTATGAAATAAAAAACATGGGAAAATGGAAAAAAATATTTGCTAACTGTGAGCAAAGTACAAAGTTAAAAGATAAAGGTCTCTCTCTCTTCCCAAACATTGTTTCCTTCAAAAGTCAGTAAGATTATGTGCCTCAAATCTTTAAGTTTCTCAGAAAAAGAGTCAGATGGGTTTCCCTGGTGGTAAAGAATGGGTTCAATCCCTGGGTTGGGAAGATCCCCTGGAGAAGGAAAAGGCTACCCACTCCAGTATTTTGGTCTGGAGAATTCCATGGACTGTATAGTCCATGGAGTTGCAAAGAGTCGGACATGACTGAGCGACTTTCACTTTCTTTCTTCAGCTTATAAATAGTGCAATTTTTAAAAAATGAGATCCCTTGAAGAAATTTGGATCTCTATAAGACCACTTGTTCTCAAGCTTACAACTTTAAAATGGAATTACTTATATTCCCTATAAAGAAAAAACTGCTGATATGTAACAGAGACAAGACTAACAGTGGCTTAGGACTTCCCAGGTGGCCCAGTGGTAAAGAATCCACCTGCAATGAAGGAAACACAAGAGACATGGGTTCGATTCCTGGGTCAGAAAGATCCCCTGGAGAAGGAAATAGCAACCAACTCCAGTATTCTTGCCTGGAAAATACCACGGACAGAGGAACCAGGCAGGTTGCAGTCCATGGGGTCACAAAGAGTCAGACACAGCTAGAGCATGGACACAGTTAGTTAAACACCCTAGAAGTTTCTTGCTCACTCATATGAAACCCCAAGCTGTTATGGCAGCTCTGCTTCAAAAAGTCATCATCACTATTCCAGCCTTTTTAAAAAATCATGTTGCTCTGCCATTTTTATAGGGCTGGCCTCTTCAGCAAGGTCCAAGTGAGTATACCACCATATCCACATCCCAGCCATTGAGAAGGGGAAGGAGAGTGCACCCCAAGCCTTTGATGGGCATCAGGAAGTCACACAAGTCACTTCTGCTTACATTGTACAACCAGCACTATATGGCACATGGCATAATTCCTAGCTGCAAGGGAGGCTGAGAAATGTCATCTTTATTCTGTAGGGGTCTATCCCCAGTGAAAATTCAGGGGCTCTACATCCAAGGACAGTGGAGAAAGGGGATACTGTGAGACAACTAGCGGTCTCCTCCACAGAGTGGCATTCAGTTTTTTAAGATTCTGTTCTTAAAGTTCTATAAATAATTTATATTTTGGTTCAGTTTTACAAGGGAATATAAATCTGGCCTAACCTTTATGCTTAAATATTGGAAACATAGCAATGTAACATTGCCACAATTTTGGCTTCATCGTGCTGGTATTTATGACAGTGCTGAAGAAAGTTAAAGTTAATTTTAATCTGTTCTTACAAAATTATTTTCCTAAGAATTCTAAAGGAATTCTAGTCTTCTTGCCATGCTTAACAACTAGCTTTCAAAAGACTGCATTAAAAACTCAAATTATAAAATAAAAAAAATCATTGACATATTCCTACAGCATATGGAACTATACTACCTCAAAGATTCTTTTAAATTAACACAGTCAATTGTGCCCTTACTGCCAGAAAACTCTTTAAGTAATAAGTATGCACTATAGCCAGATATGCTCCTGAATTCTGACACTTATTCTCATATTAGTTCACAATACTATATTTTATCAAATGCTAGAAAAAAACTAAAAATGAAATAGTTCACCAGCACATGGTTCACTACTGCTTGATACGTGAACATTCTTTTAAGACTTATCCATGAACTATAGAATCTTGTAAAAAAAAAAAAAAAAAAAATATATATATATATATATATAATGAGGAACTCCTTAAAAGGCTATAGAATTTAAGACAGTAATTTATTGGCTGTTTTATAATGATTCAGATCTACAAATTCAAGAGTATATTATTTAAAAGCTTTTTAGCTTCAACCTTCCTTACAAAAACAAGAAAAATTAGGTACTTCCCTATAGTAGCATTTTTTATCCACTTAAAAGCATATAAATTATTATGTTTAACAAATTTAACATCTTAATTTTTGAATGGGCTTCCCAGGTGGCGCTAGCAGTAAAGAACCCACCTGCCAAATTAGAGACATAAGAGACATGGGTTCAATCACTGGGTTGAGAAGATCTCTGAAGGAGGAAATGGCAACCCACTCCATGAATGTCTTGCCTTAAGAATGGTTTTGAAAAAAAAAAATAGTTTTGATTGGCCAGGGCAGTGATTAATATCATCAAGCATAATGTAGGACATAACTATTAAAACAATTTTTGAAAATATGTTTACACTACAAAGAATTCATTACAGTAAGTTTGGAAACTACTGAAAAGTAGAAAGAATACTACAATAAACTGGATTAAATTGAGTATTAAATACATAAATTGTGTCCAAAATTACCTTAACCAATAGGATGTTACACGAAAGAGCAAATGAATGGAGCATACCTACTTCCAATCAAGACAGTAACAATGACGGGAACTGCCCCCCTGCCTGAAAAAAAATGAAACTACTGTATAATAGTTTTCAAGATACTGAAAACCATTATTTTTCAAAAAAGACAAGAAAAGCATAATGTGAACCCTAAGAAATGGGAAACTGATGACATTAGCCCTATGACTCACCCAACTTCCAGACACTGGCTCTGGAAAGGAAAATTGAGGCAGAGCCTGGCACAAACTCTGAACTGAAGAAATGTATCTGAGAAATCGGATAAATCAGAGCAGCTAAAACCATGAGGACAGAGTATGAGAGGGAGGAGAGCCAAACAGAGAGCAATCTCTAAAGATCTGTAGATACCTCTGCAGCTATTCAGCAGAGTACTGATCAGCATATATATATGAGGAAACAACCCACAGCAAGGAAAAGAAACACACAATGCAGGGAATTGTGCTGGCTTCCACCAGCCAGAGCAAAAAACCCTGATAATTCACCAAGTTTAGGGTAGAGGACTCAGAGACTAATCTTAAAAAAAAGATCTAAAAGGATCAAACTGTTTCCAAGTAACTGCATTCCATTAAAAAAAAATGCTCAAGAAGATTTATAGAGATATAAAATATATCCAGCACTGTATAAGGTAAAACTCACAATGTCTGGTATTCACCAAAAATTACCAGGCATGCAAAGAAGTAGGAAAATATAACCTATAATAAGGAAAAAAATCAACCCAAAAAACTGACCAAAAACTAAAAGAGATGTTAGAATTTGCAGGCCAGGTCATTAAAACAGTTACTATAAATTTACTCCATATGTTCGAAGCAATTAAAGAGAGACATGGAAGACTTTTAAAACACTCAAACCAAACTTCAAGAGATGAAAACTACAATGTATGAGATTAAAAACACACTAAGTGTGGAAGCAACAGTTAAAACTGGACATGGAACAACAGACTGGTTCCAAACAGGAAAAGGAGTATGTCAAGGCTATATATTGTCACCCTGCTTATTTAACTTATATGCAGAGTATATCATGAGAAACACTGGACTGGAAGAAGCACAAGCTGGAATCAAGATTGCCGGGAGAAATATCAATAACCTCAGATATGCAGATGACACCACCCTTATGGCAGAAAGTGAAGAGGAACTCAAAAGCCTCTTGATGAAAGTGAAAGTGGAGAGTGAAAAAGTTGGCTTAAAGCTCAACATTCAGAAAACGAAGATCATGGCATCCGGTCCCATCACTTCATGGGAAATAGATGGGGAAACAGTGGAAACAGTGTCAGACTTTATTTTTGGGGGCTCCAAAATCACTGCAGATGGTGACCGCAGCCATGAAATTAAAAGATGCTTACTCCTTGGAAGGAAAGTTATGAACAACCTAGATAGCATATTCAAAAGCAGAGACATTACTTTGCCAACAAAGGTCCATCTAGTCAAGGCTATGGTTTTTCCAGTGGTCATGTATGGATGTGAGAGTTGGACTGTGAAGAAGGCTGAACACTGAAGAATTGATGCTTTTGAAGTGTGGTGTTGGAGAAGACTGTTGAGAGTCCCTTGGACTGCAAGGAGATCCAACCAGTCCATTCTGAAGGAGATCAGCCCTGGGATTTCTTTGGAAGGAATGATGCTAAAACTCCAGTACTTTGGCCACCTCATGCGAAGAGTTGACTCATTGGAAAAGACTCTGATGCTGGGAGGGATTGGGGGCAGGAGGAGAAGGGGACAACAGAGGATGAGATGGCTGGTTGGCATCACTGACTCGATGGACATGAGTCTGGGTGAACTCCAGGAGTTGGTGATGGACAGGGAGGCCTGGCATGCTGGATTCACAGGGTCGCAAAGAGTCGGACACGACTGAGTGACTGAAGTGAACTGAAGTGTGATTATTGGTAGTGAACTTAAAGACACAGCAATAAAAACTACCCATAATGAAACAAATAAAAATTAATTTAAAAATTTAAAAGAGCATCAGTAATTCTAATATACATGTAATTGGAGTTCCTAAAAGAGAGGAGGGAAAACAAAAACAATTGAAGAAGTAACGACTGGACTTCCCTGGTAGCCCAATGGATAAAAATCGCCTGCCAATGCAGGTTCAATCCCTGGTCTGGGAAGATTCCACATACTGTGGAGCAACTAAGCCTGTGCACCACAACTGCTGAGCTGATGTTCTAGAGCCCCTGAGCCACAATCACTGAGCCTGTGTGCCACAAGTACTGAAGCCCAGGTGCTCTAGAGCCTGTGTGCTACAACTATTGAAGCCCAGACAACTAGAGCCTCTGCTCCACAACAAAAGAAGCGACTGCAATGAGAAGCCTGCTCACAACAATGAAGAGTAGTCCCTGCTCACCACAACTACAGAAAGTCCACAATAATAAATTAATTAATTAATTAAATTTTTTAAAAAGAAGCCATGTTCTCAAAAAATAATGACTTAGTTTTTTCAAACTTGATGGAAATTATAAACCCACAGGTATAAGTTCAATGAGCCCAAAACATGACACTTAAAGAAAGTTTAACCAAGACACATCATATATCAAATTGTTCAAAACCAATGAAAAAGGGAAAATCCTTAAAGACATGTTATATATAAAAGGAACAAAAACAAGGATGACAGCAGATTTCTCACTAAAAAAACAATGCAAGTGAGAGAAACAGTGGAGCAACATCTTTAAAGTATTAAAAGAGAAACAGGCCAATTTAGAATTCTATATCCAACAAAAATCTTTAAAAATTAAGGTGAAATTAAAATCTTTTCAAAAATACAAAAGCTGAAAAGATCCATCACCAGCAGACCTGTGATATAAGGTTAAAGGAAGTCCTTCACACAGAAGTAAGATGACACCAAATGAAAATGGTGTGAAAAGCATGAAAGTAAATGAAGGAATAAATAGAAGGATGAGCACTGACAATAACAACTGCATGAATAAACATAAGAGATTTGCTTTTATTATGTAAACTTCTTTAAAATATTATTGTTTAATCTGGTAATGTAGAATGTGGTCTATGAGACTGCTTTTGTTGTTTAGTCACTCAGTCTTATGCGACTCTTTTGCAATCCCATGGACTGTAGCCCACCAGGCTTCTCTGTCCATGGGATATCCCAGGCAAGAATACTGGAGTGGGTTGCCATTTTCCTCCCAGGATATTTTCTGGACTCAAGGACTGAACCTGCATCTCCTGCATTGGCAGAAAGATTCTTTACCACTGAACCACCTGGGAACCCAGTAAAGTTTATAAGATACGTAAGAAAAACAGAAATAAATGTTACCGTGTTTTCAATAGTTACTTGAAAATGATAAATTCACAGAAGAATATTTCTGAGCTACTATTCTAGAGAAATTAAAATCTGGAAACCACTCTTCTGATATCTCATGCCACGTGGCCTACATTTTTCTATTTGGCTTGAGTAGTCTTAGCATTATGCTACGGAAAATATAATTTAAGTTGAACTTAATACATTTGTTTTCACAGAGAAAAAGCAATAATTTGAAAATGATGTTCTAGTAAAGAAATATCTCACAAGGTTCAGCAATGGCTTTTGCTGAACTTTATAAATAAAAGGAAACAACTGCTGTTTCACTACAAAGTTAAATTCATCAAATATTTAATGTAGGTAACTGTTTAAAATTGGGTCAAACAGATAAGTAGATTAAAATTATATTTATAGCACAAGTCACAAAACAATGTTCCCTTCATTGCTCCCCAAACCAGCTCAAAATGAGCAATTAACATAATATACATCATTTGGGCTTTTACGAGAATGTTTATTAGGAAGGTTAGATGGAGAAGATAACAAAGCAGTTCTCATCATTAAGAGGTAGATGAAAGCAATCATAAAACCACAGCACAGTAGGCGATTCACGAGTGCAAAATTCTATACACAGCTACTGAATTTTTCTCCTGTCTTGTGAAATCTATTCAAAAGCATACCTAAAAGTTCTTTCAGTGAGTAGCTCTATAGTAAAATGAAAGTGGAAATTAAAATATACAAAGGAGATGGGTCTTTTGGGTAGTAAGAGAAAAAGCAGACTTCAAGATGAAAACCTAATAAAGGCAAACTCCTTTGGAAATAGGTTAACTCAGCGTCCTTGAAAAGGAATTCTGATGCCCACTCAAGTTTGGGAACTACTATTTTAGTCTAAAATACAGTGAACAAAAAGCAAGAAGTCCCCATGCCAAAATCTGTGCATTCAAATTTTCCCATATAAGACAACTATTAAATCTCCAGCAGTAGAGGATGAATGGAAAATTCTAAAGTGTTTCTGCTTGTCAGCAGATTCATTTCTATTTATTTGAATATTAAGTCTCTATAACCATCACATATTACTAGATTCAGCATTCTTGAAAGAATTAACGGAAACAATACACATGAATATACTCAACACTGAACCTCAATAAATTTATGACGGATTTTACTCTAAGTCTTGCTCTGGAAGTGCCACAGTCGCATAAAAGATTTTGGCTACTTATTGGAAGTAATTTCTCCCATTCTAAATAGAAAATCCTGTTGTATTTATTTCATGTATTTTGACACCAGCTGTGAAGCTTGTTATGGTGGAATTACATCTTACATATGGATTGAGTTATATAATGTTTTTAAATTCATATGATGTTTCTTCATTCTTCTCCTATACCAGAAAGGGTAAAAGAACAAGAAAGGCAAAGAAATCAACAGAAGAGAAGGAATATCCAAATACATTTTTTAAGAATATGGTGAACTCAAAATCTTTTCAGAATATCAGCATACATTACTACATCAAATAAAGGCTGCTGCTGCTAAGTCGCTTCAGTCATGTCCGACTCTGTGCGACCCCAGAGATGACAGCCCACCAGGCTCCCCTGTCCCTGGGATTCTCCAGGCAAGAACACTGGAGTGGGTTGCCATTTCCTTCTCCAATGCATGAAAGTGAAAAGTGAAAGTGAAGTTGCTCAGTCGTGTCTGACTCTTCTCGACCCCATGGACTACAGCCTACCAGGCTCCTCCGTCCATGGGATTTTCCAGGCAAGAGTACTGGAGTGGGGTGCCATTGCCTTCTCCAAAATAAAGGCTAGCATAGCATAAACATCATTTTAGATTATGATCATCATAGTGATATGGAGAATCCAAGTTTAAAAGGTTTATTAGGAAAGAAATGATTAAAATAACGGGACTAGCAAATACAAGGAAATCTGAGCCATTAAAAAAAGTGAATATAAAATTTATCTAGTAAAGCAGTCAGTGTCAGGCCTGTAGACTCATAAGGAAATGATGAGAAACCAAATCAGATGGTGACATGAACGAAGAGATAACATGCAGTGTAGTGCATCTGGGAAAAGAATGAAACCAAACTGATGGAATGTACTGCACCATGTTTAAAGGCATAGAAATAACAATAATATTCAAGTACAACCAAAAAGCGTAGCTGTGCTGCAGATGTGAAGAAATGAGTTTGAGAATGGAGTCATTATATCTGGACCTAGGCTGCCTACTGGCATGATTGTACAGTAGTCCCATCCCCATTTCATCTGCAGAGGATACATTCCAAGACCCTCAGAAGATGCCTGAAAATATGACAGTACCAACTCTACATACACTATGTTTTTTCATACGTGTGTGGGTGCATGTGTGTGTGTGTGTGTGTATACACACACACTTAGGACTAAGTTTAATCTATAAATTAGTCACAGTAAGAGAATATCCAAACTGCCAGCATCACTACTCTTGCACTTTGTGGCCATTATTAAGTAAAATAAGGATTACTTGAGCACGAGAACTACAATAATGAGACAGTTAATCTGAAAACTAAGAAAGCTACTAAGTGACAAACAGGCCAGAAGCATATACAGTGTGGATACACTGGGCAAAGGGATGATTCACATCCCCGGCAGGACAGAGTGGGACAGCAAGAGATTTCATTACACTGCCCACAATGGCATGCAATTTAAAACTTATGAATTGTTTATTTTTGGAATTTTTCATTTCATATTTTCAGACCACAGTTGACCATGGGTGACTGAAACTTATAGAAAGTGAAACCATGGATAAAAGACCGCTGTTGCTACTGCTTAGGTGCTTTAGTCATATCCAGCTCTGTGTGACCCTATGGACTGCAGCCTGCCAGGCTCCTCTGTCCATGGGATTCTCCAGGCAAGAATACTGGAGAGGGTTGCCATGCCCTCCTCCAGGGGATCTTCCTGACCCAGGGATCAAACCCAGGTCTCTCTCATTGCAGGCAGATTCTTTACCACCTGAGCCACCAGGGAAGGCCATGAATAGTAAAGTGGGAAGCCTTTCCCTTCTCTAGGGTAACTTCTTGACCCAGGAATTGAACTAGGGTCTACTACATTGCAGGCAGATTCTTTACCAGCTGAGCTACCCAGGAAGCCCCAAAGGGCTACTACTGTATATTTTATAAGTATATATATGTGTGTGTCTATGTGTGTGTATGTGTGGGTGTGTGTCTGTCAGGCATGTGTGTGTATACATATATATATGTAATTAAAAATAAATGATGCGGGCTCTCAGCCTAACTCCCTACTTTTCAAGTGCTCAAAAGTCACAGACAGAGAATATTTCTATTGAAAAGCACTGATCTATACAGCTACTGGACATGCCTTGTATGTGAAAGATGACACTAACACACACACACATACACACACACACAAAGCCAATAACTCACCCATTCTTTCTTGCAGAACAATTTATTGAGCATTCCTCATGTGAGCATCACTATGCTAGGAATTTGGAATCCATAGATTAAAACAAAACATTCCCTGCATTCAAGGAGCTCACAAGAACAGTAAGAAATAATGACTATAAAGAGTTGATCAAAAACCAAATACTTGGGTATTGGGTATTGGGTCCAACTATCAGAAATGCACTTAGTGATGAAGAAGAAAACAAAAAGCAGTAACCAAGTTCGCTCTGCCTTCAAGGGGCTTATAACCTGGCTAATGACACACAGGGCTTCCCCAGTGGCTCAGTGGTAAAGAATCTGCCTGCCAATGCCAAAGACGCAGGTTCTATTCCTGGGTTAGGAAGATTCCCTGGATAAAGAAACGATAACCCACTCCAGTATTCTTCTTTGGGAAATCCCATGGACAGAGAAGCCTGGTGGGCTACAGTCCATGGGATCACAAAAGAGTCAGACACGACTGAGCAGCTAAACAACAAAAATGACACACAACACAAGAGTAAGAAGTAAAATGTTTTAAGTGGCAATTAATATTTGAGACTATGTCTTCAACCTGAGACCCACTGAGTTTGATGTGGAATTATTTCTTCCATTTTGTGTTTTCATTGGAATGATAATCTAAAAAATGCATTCTAATTAATATCTGGATAAGCATCTTAAAACTAAATACCACCAATGAATTTTCATTCTGGCATCTGCTGTTGGTGTTCTCAATCATGCATGTACTAGGTGAAGGCCTACATAGTTTGCTAAATAAATAAAGTCTGATGGGGTTGGGGCAGGGGAAGTGAGGATGAATTGAGTCATTAGAGAACACAGGGTAGGGCTTCCCAGGTGGCACCAGCAGTATAAAGAGCCCATCTGCGAATGCAGGAAACATAAGAGACACGGGTTCAATCCCTGGGTTGGGAAGATCCCCTGGAGGAGGGCATGACAACCCACTCCAGTATTCTTGCCTGGAGAATTCCTAAGGACAGAGGAGCCTGGTGGGCTACAGTCCATGGGGTCACGAAGAGTCGGACACGACTGAGGCGACTTAGCATGCACGGGGAACGCAGGGTAGCAGAGGTATCCAAAAGCGCCCGCACTACAGTGGTTACAATCACCACCATGTTGAGAGTGAAGGTGATGTGTGCATCCTGTCTCCTATATGGAGCTCCTATACGGCCTGTTCTCCACTCCTGCAGTCTTTGGGTACAGCTTAAACATTTGATTTAGAATTCAGGAACTTCACAATGCTAATCACATCTTTAAGAGAACAAAAAGAAGTTATGGTGACACTTCATTAAAACTGACATTTGAAGATTATTTACTGGTAAGAGTTTTCATCACATATGAAGTCTGATTACCTTGAACCAGCAAACGAAGCCTTGATGGTAATTTTTAATCTACATTTTAAAAGGACACGTTCTATATTAATATAAAACTGAAACAGATTAAATAAGAATAGAATCTGAGGCTACATCTTTTATACTCTTAAATCCAACACTGGCAATGTAATTTCAACAATACAATATCATTTAATTTCATCAACTCTGTTGCTCACATTTAATATTTTCTCATTGGCTTTGGTTTTATAATTTGTGAAATTTGTAAGTAAAAGTGTTTGTATTTTGTACTGTGTTCCTATATACATACTGCTGCTGCTAAGTCGCTTCAGTCGTGTCCGAGTCTGTGCAGCCCCAGAGACAGCAGCCCACCAGGCTCCCCGTCCCTGGGATTCTCCAGGCAAGAACACTGGAGTGGGTTGCCATTTCCTTCTCCAATGCATGAAAGTGAAAAGTGAAAGTGAAGATGCTCAGTCGTGTCCAACTCTTCGCGACCCCACGGACTGCAGCCTACCAGGCTCCTCCATCCATGGGATTTTCCAGGCAAGAGTATTGGACTGGGGTGCCATTGCCTTCTCCGCCTACATACATAAGTGAAATGTTTAATAAGGATAACCTAGGTTAACACTGGGCTTACCAGGTAACTCAGCTGGTAAAGAATCCACCTGCAATCCAGGACACCCCAGTTCAATTCCTGGGTCAGGAAGTTCCCCTGGAGAAAGGATAGTCTTCCCACTTCAGTATTCTTGGGTTTTCCTCATGGCTCAGATGGTAAAGAATCCACATGCAATTCAGGAGACCTGGGTTCAATCCCGGGGTTGGGAAGATCCCCTGGAGGAGAGCATGGCAACCCACTCCAGTATTCTTGCCTGGAGAATCCCCATGGACATGGTGGGAGAGGAGCATGGCAGGCAACAGTCCACAAAGAGTCAGACACAGCTGAGCAACTAAGCACAGCACAGCACAGATTCACACTATTCAGAACAGTCAGCTTTGCTACCACTCATCCTATGGTGTCTTATTTAAAGAGAGTGCTCATTAAGAAGCCAACCCTTCTCTTCTCTCCTTTATATCTAGATGTGGAAGGCCTTGGACCTCTCTCTAGTGAGCCACAGAGGAATTGAAATCACAAATATGTATTTAAATCGTTCCATATATTAAATATACTACCATATTTCAAGGGCTTCCCTGATAGCTCAGTTGGTAAAGAATCTGCCTGCAATGCAGAAGACCCCAGTTCGATTCCTGGGTCAGGAAGATCCACTGGTGAAGGGATAGGCTACCCACTCCAGCATTCTTGGGCTTCTCTTGTGGCTCAGATGGTAAAGAATCCACCTGCAATGCAGGAGACCTGGGTTCAATTCCTGGGTTGGGAAGATCTCCTGGAGAAGGGAAAAGCTACCCACTCCAGTACTCTGGCCTGGAGAATTCCATGGACTGTATAGTCCATGGGGTCACAAAGAGCTGGACACAATTGAATGACTTTCACACACCATATTTCAAAAGTACAAAGATGCTGTTCTGAGTAATAAAAGGCCAATTTTGTAAAGACTTTACTCATATGGTAGCCTTTTTTTTTATTATGGATTTTCTTAATCAAATTGATACTAAAATTCAACTTGTAAGCCTGTGTGAACCACTGTCATAGTCCTAAATTACTGCAGGACTCAGAGAAGAACGAGATCACCGTGAGCTGCCGAAATCAAGAGGAAGCATCACAAAAGAAGAAGGACATAAGTTGGGCCCAGAGACAAAGGAAAGCAGAAAAGGGGCAGTTTCTTAAGTAAAACCACAGAGGAGGAAAGTGTGAGTTAGGTAAGAGATGGATATGGTAGTTCTGGGAGTAGTAGGTTCAAAAAACACACTGCAAATGCTTGGCTAACAGAAATCTCTACTACAGAGTTCTCTTAACTGCAAGGGGCAGAAATTCAATTTAAGAAATCAATTTATTGCTCATATAACATAATCCCAGAAAAATCAGTGATAAAACAGCCTTGAGAATTCATGGGTGCAGGAACTGAAAAACTGTAATGCTCTTACTACTTGCTCCCTACCCACCACGTGCATGCATACACGTACTCACGCACTCACACATGCATACATGCACATCTTTTCTTTACAGGTTGATTTATTCTCTCAAGCTGTCTTTCCCATCATCTAAAATCTAAACCACTTGGTAGCTCCAAGCTTAAGGCTTACATCCTTAAAGGTGTAAGGCAGGGAGTGGCAAGAGTTAAAAATGGAAAGATAATAAAGCTAGGCTAGGTCCAGTCTCTGAAAGAACCTAGGTGTCACACTAAGGAGCTTTGGCTTTTAGAGTCAAATCTAGCCTAAGCTCAGTCAGAAATCTAAAACCTGTGTGAAGAAATGTATTTATTTAAAAAATTCCTGAGCTGTAGCTTGCTCTAAGTTACTGCAGTCACCCATAATCAGGCTGAATGGCTCACAATTTCCCTGTTTGAGAACAGTCCTACTCCAGAAGGGCAGACACCTGAGCCACGATGGTACCATCCCAATACCCTACCTACCTGCCACAGATAAATGGTTCATAGGTATACACCTTACCTAAATCAGAGTGCAGTTCAGGGATACTCAGTTTTAAATATTTACATTTTGATTCAAATACCCAGGGAAATCTTAAAGGAAATATTCAAATACCCAGGAAATCTTCCTCAATCCATGCTGGGACACAGGGTACAACTTTGTAAAATTAACAGAATACAGATGAGTCCCACACTGAGCTTGTATTTTGCAATAGAGCAGCAAGGGGATCTGGGCCAATGATTCTGATCAATGGAACTGGATCCATTTAAAGAAGCGATTTAAGTACATAAAACAGAAGGGGAAAAAAGTAGAATATCTATGAATAGAATTCAGAGGCACCACAGAGTAGAAAGGGGAACTGAGTAACAGAAGAACAAAGGAGGAATGTCTCAATAGACTTTTCAAGTAGATCAAAACAGTGGCATCTACTGAAAAAGCTATAGAAAGAACCTTATGACCAAAAAGGCAATGAGAATTCATAGTTTCCTGATTGAATTTAACAGGAGAAATCTACATATAGGAGAGAAAGGAGACACAGAGTTTTTGATTTCTGCCAAAACGATAAGTAGAAATAAAAATACAGAGACTCCACTCCACATTCTTACTTTTTTTTTTTTTCAAATTCTTACTTTTTATATGGAAGGG
Organism: Bos javanicus; assembly: GCF_032452875.1. Taxonomy (NCBI): domain Eukaryota; kingdom Metazoa; phylum Chordata; class Mammalia; order Artiodactyla; family Bovidae; genus Bos; species Bos javanicus. Next base: position 27,215,272 of record NC_083871.1, on the reverse strand, counting down.
ATATGGATAATCTGTACTTCCTGCTGGGAAAATAAAAGAATGCATGATGCAGCACACTCTGTCACTCCTCTCTCTAACTCTCATCTTCCAGTACCCAGCTCTCTCAAGATGAATGAAGGAATCCAAGAGCAACTGTAGTGCTGACATTCATTTCAATGGAAAAAAAAAAAAAAAAAAGCTTTTGCCCTGGAAACTTCGCTTCCTGCATGTAAGTATGGGATGTATATTACAAGACTATGGGTTTTGAAATCAGACCTACATTCAAACCCTAGTTCCACTCCTATCTAAATGACTATTAGCATTTCACCTTTCAAAGCTTCCATTTATTTGGGGAGAGAGGAAGGAAGAAAGAGGAGGTGGAACTAGGGAAACTCGAACTCAGTTGCTAGAGATGAGAGGAAGATTAGATAAAATCATTCCTGCAAAGAGTCTGGACATTAGTTATGCTCAACTGACCCCCATTCCCCTAAACAATGCCCCACAGTCACTGGGCCACATATGTACAGTGGACCTAAGAGGGTCTCTACCCTCTAAGATAAAAGGAGACCACGTTGTGGGACTCCAAATCACAGGGTTGGTTCCCTGTAAGGATTTGTGGACACAGTCCCTTAAAAATCTTTCCCATGTGGAATACATTGGAGACTAATTAATTCCTAGACTAACATTCACACCAGTAATTCAGACTCCTTCCTTATAACCACTCCTAAATGAGGCCTCTCCACCACCATTCTCCTAAATCCCAAAAGAGTTTTCTTTCTAAAGAGTTGCATAGCTCTAGCTACTCTACAGTTCAATCCCATCTCCAGATGGTCATCATGCCTACCTTGGTCAAAAACTTCATCATTTCCTTAAGCAGTCATTTGCTCATAATATTTCTCCTTCCTTCTGTAGGAGTGAATACATCATTCTTTCTGGCCATAAACAACTGAACGCCACTATTGTATATGGTGTATCCTCTCTTAAGAAAGAGTCCACCTTCCCCTCTAGAAGTTGGTGTGCCAACACTGATGGAATCAGTTCTTCAGAGTGATTCTGAGCACCTTTCTGACTAAGTGGCTTCTAAGCCAGGTCTGCTGTCCAGCCCAGAGATTCTGCGAACTAGTCAATGCAGTGGAGATATGCCAAGGCAACCTCCAATGAGTCATGTCCTTGTCTAGTTCCCTCCCCTTAAGTTTGGGTAGAACACATGCCTTGCTTCTAATAAATAAAAGATGGCAAAGGTGATGGATGTCACTCTTGATTAGATTGTTATATGAAAAAGTGATGTCACGTTACTCCCATAGCGTATGGGAGCAAAAGACTCTTTCTAATCGGCTTTGAATAGCAGACGCCATGCTGTTAGAGGGTCACTCATGCCTGTGAGACAGTCACATGGCAAAGAACAGCAGGCAGGCTCTAGGAGCTGGGAGTGGTCTCTGATAGCCAACAAGAAAATGGCGACCTCAGTCCTACAATCACAAGGATATGAATTTTACCAACAACCTAAGAAAGCTTGGAAGCAGGTCCTTCCCCAGTGAATCTCTCATAACACAGCAGCACTGACGAACACCTGGTGAGATCCCTGAACAGAGGATCCAGTTGAGCCACGTGTGAACTCCTGAGCAATGAAACTGAGATCGTAAGAATGCATTTTCTAAGCTTCTAAATTTGTAGTAATGTGTTACAAAGCAATAGAAAACAAACTGAGTCAATAACGTCTACTAAGTTTATGTAGTACCTAAAGTAACTAAAGTTAATTTCGATGATTTGCTACCAAATATCTTCAGTGATATTTGAGTGATTTGAATCTTATTCTTCTTCTAGTGGCCAATTCAAATTCCACTCATCACTATTCCATTCAAACTATACTAGTCTACACCCATCTTCTTACCACAGATTCTGTAGAAATGCAAAGAACATATCATTTCCAGTAACCTCGACTTTTCTCAATCTCACCATCAGTCTATACTCTCTCTGGTGCAGCAAAGAATATGAAGAATGGGAGTTTTCTTCTTTGGGTGTTCTAAACAGAATTAATTATAGTAAACAGCAAGTCACCCTTGAATAGTCACTTCTTTTTCAATATTTCACATTTTAAAATGATTTTAATGAGCTCTCATAAAACATACATTTGGGGGAAAGAACAGTTCTGTGTATACACATACACACACGCACACATATATTAACCTAATACAGTAGAGAACTCCTGGTACCATCTGCTTATTCAAAAATACTGGAAGTACTTTCATCAAATACATGAGAGCTTATGTAAGATTACATATTATCAATACAAAAGTCTATGAAATTGCAAAGCTTTCTTCTGCATCCTGGATAATGTATTCCACTTTTAAATCTAATAATTTGATATCAAAAGTCTATCACCTTGGCTCTTACAAATCATGTGGGCAATTATTCCCAAAAATTCTGGTGAAATTTGAAGGAGAGGTTTTCTGGGAGCATGAAGAAAAAGTCATAAAAGTATTAATACCTTCCCTACAGAAGAACAAATTGCTATCCTTTTTCTTTTTTTATATATATTTTTTTTTATTTTATTTTATTTTTAAACTTTACAATATTGTATTGGTTTTTCCAAATATCTAAATGAATCCGCCACAGGTATACACGTGTTCCCCATCCTGAACCCTCCTCCCTCCTCCGTCCCCATACCATCCCCCTTTCTTTTTGTTGATTTATCAAGAAAAGAGGTCTACACAGAAAGAAATGACTAAATAACTGCATAAACTCTCTATTTAAAGAAGCAGAGCTAATATAAGAAAGTGGGTGTCCTAACACCCCAAACAACATGTACCTTAATTGATACTAGCTGCTTATATAGTGGACTTCCATTACTGTTCTCTGTCAATACTCTCTTCAAAAATCACATTCTGAGTTCTCTCACCAGTGAGCCTGATGATCCTCAAGCTTAACAACTATGCTGATAAACTTCAAAGCAGCTCTGATCAATAACAGGGCAGCATGCAGTTGATAAGGGGGCAAAGGGATGTGTGGGATATGGACTGACTGCAAGAATGGACACCCCTCAGAGGTGGGCATAACTGATTTAAAACCAGTTACTAGAGTCATGGTTCTCCCCAACCAGCAGGCAAAATAGGACTATATTGACTGGCATAAAATCTACCCGCACATCTACCAAGTTCAGCGTTTTAAACATCTAGGAAAGTTTGGGGCTTCCCTGGCAGTCCAGTGGTTAAGACTCCACACTTCCATTGCAGGGGGTACAGGTTTGATCCCTCATCTTGTAAATTCAGTATGCTCTGAGGTGGAGCCAAAAAAAAAAAAAAGCAGGTTTACGTAAACATCTAGGAAAGTTTAATTTATGGAAATGTCATAACATAGCCATGGGAGCAGCTTGCCATTGTGAACAGGATACAGGAAATATAGATGTTATCCTCAGCTTCACACTGATTCACTGGTGTGTGACCTTGGGTCTATCAGTGTACCTGCTGCCTCCTTCTAAAAATGAGAACGATGTATCTTCCTACCTATGTCTCAAATGTTTTGAAGAATCACCAGAAAAGGTAACAGTTATAATCACAAGCTAGGAAACAACAGTATGTATCTGTGGATACCTGCAATAAAAATTAAGTATGAGGTCTTTGTTGAAAGGAAAGGGTTTCAAACAATAAAAGCTCCCACTAACTTAATACTCATATAAATTACATTTTTAAAACATTCTATGGAAGCAAAAATAAAAAGCCATATTTGGATGTAATAACAAAAAATGTCCATGACTACAATATTTCACTAATGAGAAGGTACAGATGCTACATACAGAAGGATTTTATGATGTCCATATGCTTCTCAAATGACTCTCCTTGTTAGCTACTTCTCCGTATCGCTATTTAAGAATAACCTACACCTTCCCCACTGAGCAAGTGTAAATTACAATATAATATGTTGTAATATTTAAACAAATTCAAAATAGAAGTAATGCTAATAAAAAGAAATGAAAACTTTGCAACCCTAAAACAACCTTCAACACAGAGGTTAATATAAATGTGAACTATGTATATCATTTAAACTAGTTAATTAAAAAGGTTATCTGGTCAGTTACCTTCATAATTTAAAACTCCTTAAAACCCAAATATTATCCAAATACATGACAAATATACACAATAAGTATTTACAGATGGTGCCAGTAACTTCACAAAGCAACTCTACTATAATAATGAGCATAAAACAATTACGACAGTCTGCAACAATTTATAAAATAACCTTTTTAATTTCGGAAGAGCCTTTCTTATTTTTACAGAAGACAGCCGTTTAATACGCCATTCTCCAGCCAGAGTTATTTGGTCTGATTTTTCCAGTAAAGACCAGACCAATAGGCTGCATCAATTGCAGAAGGAGAGAAACAAGAAGACTGAAGGAAGAAAAGAGAAGCAAAACCCCACCCCCCTCCTAACCTTAAACTGGTACTTAGCTTAAAACTCTCAACTTCCTTCTGCACAACCATGTATGCATCTAACAGTGTCCAATCTGTAGCGGGGATGACCGATTCAGGAAGAGAGAGGGGAAAGCATCTCTCCCTCTAGCTGGCAGGCTGATATCAAAAGTCAGATTCAGGATTCCTACTCTATATGCACCTGTTTGAGACTGAAACACACATGAAAACATTCACTTTTTCCCCACACAGAAAATAACATATCCCAAGAAAATGCTTCTCTTCTTGAGATTTGCCTCATTCAAACAAAATGGATGAAAATAAATTACAAGAAAACTTTACAACTGCAAAATTATTGTCCTTTTGAAAATATAATATTCTTATTAAACATTTTAAATACAAATGCCTTCCAAAAAAAACAAAAACAAATGCTTTCCAGAAGGCATGTCAGTGATTTGATGTTTGAGTAATTAAATTGATCCAAACTGGAACAGTGGTTTAAAAGGAAAAGAAGGACTAATTATCTGTGGTAAAAAGCAAATATCACAATAATTTCCATAATAAACATCCAAAGTACCAAAGAGTAGTTCAAAAGATATCCCTTCCAAACATAATAATTTTAATTGTCCTCATTTACCAACTGCAACTTATTCTGTGCTGTTATTAATTATGGGATTTAAAAGATTTCTAGAACATCAGAAAATAACATCCAGACCTTTTCAGATGTCTAAGGATTTTCTTTCCAAATAATTTATTTTTCTTTAATATAGATTCTCTATGTACCTATTCCCTTTTCCTAGATGTCAATAACTGCCAGATTTGAAAACATAATTGTATTCCAAATACCTGTAATTCCTAAATCTTACCTTTATGATAAATCTCAGCACTTCAAGAATATTTGTTGAATAAGCATTGTTATGCCACTTGGGGAGAAAAAAAAAATTAACTCTTCATTTTCTTTTCCAGTTAAACTTTTAAAGCCCTTCTTACCTCACTCCCACATTTTACATATACCCATGCATTACTACACACAACACAGACATACGATGGGGTCTGTGTAGATACTTCATTTCTCACAGATTTCAAAATGTTACAGTTACTTAATCTAAAAGTTCCGTTCAGGAGATTATACACACCTCCCCGGCAGGGGAAACAAACACGAAGGATCTTCCGGAAATTGGAGCATGGGAGACTCTGCGGAATCTGCAGTTCCACAGCCCGGGAACCGCGTCCTCGGCTCCCACAGCCCCTCTCCTCTCCCCCGTCCCGCTCCGGTCCCCGCGCCCAGGCCTCTGACCCCGGACCGCTCACTGCAGACCAGGGAACAACCTCCCAAGCCCGACCACCACCTACCGCTCGGCACTCGGGGAGCGCCCCTGTCCCTCCTCGGCTCCCTCAGGTCCCCGTGTGACACCCTCAGGTGGCGTTTAATTAACCAGTTTACCTCGGGAAGTTAACGATTCATCACTCTCCTTCCACTAGCCAAGCAACAGCTTTATCTCCCATGCCCCAGGCTCCAGAACTTTTCTTAAACACAGAATTCAGATGTATGGACTTGGAACTGAGGTCCCCCATGAAACGTCAAAGGTACCCCCACTAAGTGTTGCTCCCCTCAAGCAACACGTTGGCAGTACAAACTTTTCATTCATAACTCGACTCCAGCATCCACTGGGGGGAGGGGGTGTGTCGGGGTAGGGGTGGGGGGCATGAACCCTCGCCTCAGACTAGCAAATGTCAAGGTCTGCATCACCTGGCCCCGAACTTGTGACAAAGGCGCCCTTAAACTCACCAACCTCCGGGCTGCGAGATGCCAGGCAAGCTGTGTCGGGGTCCCGACTGGGATTCTGTTAACCTGGGGAGCCCCAGCCAGGAATCCAGCGGAGCATCCGGAGGACGCTCGGCCCCCGTTCCCAGGGCTTTCCCCGGGCACTAGCCGGCGACCAGGCTGTGGTGCCACTCACCTCCGCCCGCTCCCGCTAGGGCTATCGCGCCCTCCTTCGCCCCGCTCCGACGACCCCCTAACTTCTCCCCCTTCGCCCAACAGCCATCGTTCGCGGAGAAGAGAATGGCGAAGCAGAAGCAAAGGGGTGACTGAAAGTTGACTCAGGGACCGCCGCTGCTCCGCCAGCAGGGACTTACCGGCCGCGACAGGCGCCTGAGGAGGAGACGGCGGCGAGGGCGGCGGGCGCGGCGGGGCGGGCTGGGTGCGCGGGGTGCGCGGGGTGCGCGCTACGCGATGTGCGGGATGCGCCGCCGCCGCCGCCGCCGCCGCCGCGGCCACCGCGGCGCGGGGTTGGGGGCTGGTTTGGGAGGGCGGCCGCGCGGCTGCGAGCTGTGAGCAGAGCCGGTGGCGGCGCGCGGAGGATTGGCTAAAAATAGCAACTCTCTGGGAGGGGGTGGGGGGACGGAGGTGGGAGGGAGACTGGGAGGCCGGGCCGGGAGCCCCGGCGCGGCGGAGGCTGGGCGGAGCCGGGTGGGAAGAGAGGCTGGACCCGCGGCACGAGCGCGGACCCAAGCACTGGAGAGTCGGAAGGCCCGGGCGCGGGGCAGCGCGGGGTGCGGGGACACCTGGCCGCGCGGCCGAGACCCGGGAAGGACGCGGAAGGGACTGGGGAACCCAGGGAGCCGCCTGGAATCGAGCGGCGGGGAACTCCCGGCCGGACCGGCGATTGTTTCCCGGGGAAGGACGGCGCGCCTGAGACGACCCGGGATTTCTGAAGCGAAACACGCCCACGCGCGACGCAAGGTGCTGGCCGGGCGGCCGGGGCTCTGGTTCCTCGTGCCGGGCCCCCGGGCTGCCCGCGGCCGGGCCGAGGACGGTGAGGCGAAGGCGCCAGCCTCTCAGGTGCGCGCAGCGCCGTGTCGGAGGCTCCACAGCTCCCAGACCTCTTTTTGAGAGAAGAGAGCTCTGTGGGGCGGTACCTGGAGCGTCCCTAGAGATGCTTGGAGTTTAAAGGATCATTCAAGGGAATTTTCCATTTGGGGTTTTAATGACCAAATGGGAAACGTGAGGAAATATGGTGACTGCTACTGGGAACATAAATTAGGTTTGTGGCGTCTTAAGACTGAACAGAGCGCCGTCCTCTCTGAAACCAACCAAAGAGAAGGGAGGTAGAGTTAGTAGGTCCGAGAACTGAAGAGGTGATCCCCTTCAGCGGTTAGTATAAGTTCATTTTGTGGACTTTTTTTTTTAACTTCTATAACCTATTCCATATTATAGTATCACTAATACTTACAGAATCCTTTAAACCGTAGAACGCTTAAAAGGTTTTTTTAAATGTAATCCTAAACATACTTCTCATAAGTTAGTATGTCATCATTCGAAAAGCATAATGTTTATGGTGTAAGCTATTAATAATTTGACCCTAACACAAATTAAATCTAGTGTTTTTACATATAACATGTATGGTTTCTTCTATGGCATCTCAAACACGGACTCAAATCCATGAGCTGACTCCTGATTAGGATGTAAAGAACAAGAGAGACATAACCAAGTGCCCTCATTTTCAGAAGGAAAACTGGATTCAGAAGAGTGATGTGATTTGACCAGGGTCTCTGAGTTAGTGCCAGGGTTCAGTTTAATCCCTAAGATTAAAGCTAAACTATCAATGCTGTCAGATCAGATCAGTCGCTTAGTCCTGTCCGACTCTTTGCAACCCCATGAATCGCAGCATGCCGGGCCTCCCTGTCCATCACCAACTCCCTAATGCTGTATGGAGAAGGAAATGGCAACCCACTCCACTACTCTTGCCTGGAAAATCCCATGGACAGAGAAGCCTACAGTCCATGGGGTCGCAAAGAGTCGGACACGACTGAGCGGCTTCACTTTCACTTTCACCAATGCTGTAAGACTAGTATAATTTTGAGAAAGTTCATGGTATGGTGCCTGTAATTTGATTTAAAATAGCTCAGCATTCATAGAAGAATGAAGGTGTTCTGTGATTAGATTTAACCCTCACTTTGCACTAATCGAGAATTCACATTCCAAGCGTGGTCAGTTCAGTTCCAGTTCAGTTCTGTGGCTCAGTCACGTCCAACTCTTTGCGACCCCATGGACTACAGCACGCCAGGCTTCCCTGTCTTTCATGAACTCCTGGAGCTTGCTCAAACTCATGTCCAAAGAATCAGTGATGCCATCCAACCATCTCATCCTCAGTCGTCCCCTTCTTTCCCAGCATCAGGGTCTTTTCCAATGAGTCAGTTCTTCCCATCAGGTGACCACTACCTTTAAATTAAAAGGTCACATTCCTAAAGGGCCTTTGGTGCTAGAGCTTCATCTAGCTTAAGTTTCTGTCTACACTAGGAAATGAATTGATTAGGAAGATGAATCTTGTAATGGGTTTTCAGTGGTGAAATATGTTGTGCTGACAAAAATAAACTCCTCATTCCTGCATGAGTTAAGTACAAGCAGGTATAAACATCTAGTGACTTTCCACCCTTTACTTTCTAAAACGGAGCTCCTTCTGAAATGGTCATGTGTCCAACCATTTTTTTTTTTTTTTAAGATTTTTTGTTTGCCTACTGACTCAAAAGGAAACAATTTTCCCTCTGTTATCTCTCAAGAAAAACTTTCTCCATGGGAAGTCATTTTTGCAGTACCAAAAACACCTTTTCTGAAGCACAGAAGAAGACATATTGCTGGGATTTCACTAGATATTTGTGTAATAAAGGTGTGTCTGGCCAAACTGAACTTCTTTTTACCTTTTAGGGAAATGGTACAGGCCTTGTTATTGTTTACTTATCTCTAACTTTTTATGTCTACCTCAACTAGGTCATTTTACAACAAGGAGCTGAATTCTTTGTCATTCTCTTAGATATTTGAATGCCACCTTTGAGCAAAGTACTTGCTAGGTGCTACTGGAGATTCAAATATTCAAAAGATATGGTTTAATAGAAAAGTTTCTTTTAAAAGTCCTGATGGCATTCTCACAGGTCTCTGTTCCAACCTAAATTATAGCATTTATGACCCTTTTTTTTTTTCTAGTTTTACTCTCTCCTCAACTGAGCAGGGGTCACACAAGTTCAGTTCAGTTCAGTTCAGTCGCTCAGTCATGTCCCACGCTTTGTGACACCATGAATTGCAGCACACCAGGCCTCCCTGTCCATCACCAACTCCCGGAGTTCACTCAGACTCATGTCCATCAAGTCGGTGATGCCATCCAGCCATCTCATCCTCTGTCATCCCCTTCTCCTCCTGCCCCCAATCCCTCCCAGCATCAGAGTCTTTTCCAATGAGTCAATTCTTCGCATGAGGTGGCAAAAGGACTGGAGTTTCAGCTTTAGCATCATTCCTTCCAAAGAACATCCAGGACTGATCTCCTTTAGGATGGACTGGTTGGATCTCCTTGCAGTCCAAGGGACTCTCAAGAGTCTTCTCCAACACCACACTTCAAAAGTATCAATTCTTCAGTGCTCAGCTTTCTTCACAGTCCAACTCTCACATCCATACATGACCACAGGAAAAACCATAGCCTTGACCAGATAGACTTTTGTTGGCAAAGTAATGTCTCTGCTTTTGAATATGCTATCTAGGTTGGTCATAACTTTCCTTCCAAGGAGTAAGCATCTTTTAATTTCATGGCTGCAGTCACCATCTGCAGTGATTTTGGAGCCCCAAAAATAAAGTCAGCCACTGTTTCCACTGTTTCCCCATCTATTTCCCATGAAGTGATGGGACCGGATGCCATGATCTTCGTTTTCTGAATGTTGAGCTTTAAGCCAACTTTTTCACTCTCCACTTTCACTTTCATCAAGAGGCTTTTTAGTTCCTCTTCACTTTCTGCCATAAGGGTGATGTCATCTGCATATCTGAGGTTATTGATATTTCTCCCGGCAATCTTGATTCCAGCTTGTGCTTCCTCCAGCCCAGCATTTCTCATGATGTACTCTGCACAGAAGTTAAATAAGCAGGGTGACAAAATACAGCCTTGACGTACTCCTTTTCCTATTTGGAACCAGTCTGTTGTTCCATGTCCAGTTCTAACTGGTTGCTTCCTGACCTGCATATAGGTTTCTCAAGAGGCAGGTCAGGTGGTCTGGTATTCCCATCTCTTTCAGAATTTTCCAGTTTATTGTGATCCACACAGTCAAAGGCTTTGGCATAGTCTATAAAGCAGAAATAGATGTTTTTCTGGAACTCTCTTGCTTTTTCCATGATCCAGCGGATGTTGGCAATTAGATCTCTGGTTCCTCACCTTTTCTAAAGCCAGCTTGAACATCTGGAAGTTCACAGTTCACATATTGCTGAAGCCTGGCTTGGAGAATTTTGAGCATTACTTTACTAGCGTGTGAGATGAGTGCAATTGTGCGGCAGTTTGAGCATTCTTTGGCATTGCCTTTCTTTGGGATTGGAATGAAAACTGACCTTTTCCAGTCCTGTGGCCACTGCTGAGTTTTCCAAATTTGCTGGCATATTGAGTGCAGCACTTTCACAGCATCATCTTTCAGCATTTCAAATAGCTCACCTGGAATTCTATCACCTCCACTAGCTTTGTTCATAGTGATGCTTTCTAAGGCCCACTTGACTTGCATTCCAGGATGTCTGGCTCAAGGTGAGTGATCACACCATTGTGATTAGCTTGGTCATGAAGATCTTTTTTGTACAGTTCTGTGTATTCTTGCCACCTCTTCTTAATATCTTCTGCTTCTGTTAGGTCCATACCATTTCTGTCCTTTACTTAACCAATCTTTGCACGAAATGTTCCCTTGATATCTCTAATTTTCTTGAAGAGATCTCTAGGCTTTCCCATTCTGTTGTTTTCCTCTATTTCTTTGCATTGATTGCTGAGGAAGGCTTTCTTATCTCTTCTTGCTATTCTTTGGAACTCTGCATTCAGATGCTTATATCTTTCCTTTTCTCCTTTGCTTTTCGCTTCTCTTCTTTTCACAACTATTTGTAAGGCCTCCCCAGACAGCCATTTTGCTTTTTTGCATTTCTTTTCCATGGGGATGGTCTTGATCCCTGTCTCCTGTACAACGTCACAAACCTCCATCCATAGCTCTTCAGGCATTCTGTCTATCAGATCTAATCCCTTGAATCTATTTCTCACTTCCACTGTATAATTGTAAGGGATTTGATTTAGGTCATACCTGAATGGTCTAGTGGTTTTCCCTACTTTCTTCAATTTAAGTGTGAATTTGGCAATAAGGAGTTCATGATCTGAGCCACAGTCAGCTCCTGGTCTTGTTTTTGCTGACTATATAGAGCTTCTCCATCTTTGGCTGCAAAGAATATAATCAGTCTGATTTCAGTGTTGACCATCTGGTGATGTCCATGTGTAGAGTCTTCTCTTGTGTTGTTGGAAGAGGGTGTTTGCTATGACCAGTGCATTCTCTTGGCAAAACTCTATTAGTCTTTGCCCTGCTTCATTCTGTACTACCAAGGCCAAATTTGCCTGTTACTCCAGGTGTTTCTTGACTTCCTACTTTTGCATTCCAGTGCCCTATAATGAAAAGGACATCTTTTTTAGGTGTTAGTTCTAAAAGGTCTTGTAGGTCTTCATAGAACCGTTCAACTTCTGCTTCTTCCTTGGTCACACAAGAGTCAGATACAATTGAGCGACAGCATGTTCACACAACTGAACAGTCGGAGAACATAGATACCTCATTCATATTTTTTGTAATTTTTTAAACAGGCTACATTTTAGAGAAATTTAGAAGATAATGTAGAGAGTTTTCATATATTACCCCACATACACACTTAATTTTTCTGTTACTAACATCTTACATTAGTACTGTATTCTTGTTACGATTAGTGAACTAATGTGTGTCTGTTAGTCACAAATGTGTCCAACTGTTTGCGCCCCCATGAACTGCAGCCTACTAGTGTTGATACATTATTATTAACTGGAATCCATAGCTTATTCATATTTCCCTAGGTGTTTACCTAATGTCTGTATTTTGTTTGAGGATTCCATAAAGGATTCCACCTTCTATTTAGCGATCATGTCTTCTCAGGCTCCTCTTGGCTGTGACAGTTTCTCAGACTTCCCTTGTTTCTCATGACAGTGACAGTTTTTAAGAATAATGATCAAGTATATTGCAGGGTGCCCCACTTTTATAATTTCTTAACGTTTTTCTCATGATGCAACTGAGTTTATGGGATTTGGAATGAAGATCATAGACGTAAAATGCCTTTTCAGCATATCATAGAAAGAGTACATACGAGCAACATGATTTATCACTGTTGATTTTGACCAGGTTTAAACAGTGTTTGGAAGGAAGTCACTATGCACAGCCCACACGTAAGGAGTGGGGAGTCAGTCCTGCCTCCTTTAGGGTAGAGTATCTATGTAACTTTCTGGAATTTTTATTTTTACTTTTTTCTCCAGATATCAGCATTGTGCCCATACCACCATAGGCTGTTATGGATTGCAAAACTAAGTTTAAACAAAAATTTTCCCTCTAGGAAATTTTTTCAATAAAAGTAAAAGCCTTATGATAAATCTCCATTCTTTAAAAATGTTAGACACAGAGGGAAGATAAATGAGGTATTTGTGATGGTGGTGGTGATGATGATGCTAGATGTTGTATAGTTTTCTTTCTAGGGAAAAGTATTGCATAAATTTTATTTCTGTTTGAAATGTTTGTGGCAGCCCCCCAGGGGCCCAGACCTCCCACTACGCTTGTACCCTTCTGACTTACTTTAGCCAATGAAATATTTGCAGAAGTGATGTGCCACTTTCAAGTGCAATCTCTAACAACCTTCCTGTTGCTCCTCTATTTGTCTTTGCCCTCAGCCACTAGATTAGCATTTTTGCAAATAAGGACAGCCCCTTCCAGAAATGAAGGACACACAGAGCCCTCCGCCATATCACAGAGGACATAAACGTCAGCAAGGAATAAACCACTAAGATTTGGGGGTTTGCTGTTATCACACCTTTGCCTGACCTATCCAGTCAGACTGCAGAGTCCTTCCTGAGTTCCTAAAATTGGAGTACCAAGTGCTATGCTTGATTCAGTTCTCTTCAGTGATCACCTCTGAGGTATAGCCTTTCAGGACCTGTTTGTGTTTGGTTATGATATAGTATGTTTGAAAATGACTTCCTATTAGGTTTAAAAAAATAACATTTTTTATGAGTGAAAAAAAAAAAATCCCATCCTTTAGTTATTACACTGTCAACAAAATTAATTGAATACCCACTAAATTTTTTTCTGAATATTAGTTTTAGGGTGATGCCATTCTAAAAGATATAATATTTAGAAGTAATGGAGAAAGACATTTAACTAGAATAATATACCAGAGGTAGATTTTACTATGAAGCAAATGAGGCTTCCACTTCAGAGACCCTCATTTGCAAAGATGCCTTCTAAGGCTCTGTATTTATAATTTAGTATTATTTTATTTAGTAGGGCCCCAAATATGTCTCAGCTTCAGATGCACCAAACCTGGCTCTTCCCTTGCATACTACAATATATTAAAGGATGAAAAAAAGAGCTATAAGAGTTATAAGAATAACAGGAAACATTCCCAGTCTTTGTACGTGACTTCCCAGAAAGTGTTCTGTGCAAGGTGGCCCTAAAGTTTGGGTTCCCTGGTCAGATTTAAAACTGAGTCAGCATGTGCATCTTTAATAAGAGAAGAGGATATATCCAACGTCAGGCAGAGCCTCTTGAACTACTCAACCTGCAAGGCCAATTCTGTATATTCACTGTAGCATCTTCCCATCATGGGGCTTTCATTTTGTTTGTAACCCCCCAAAATCTGTGAACATAGTATTAGTCCTCTCCATAAAAGTTCTACTTTTCACTGAGATAATTTTTCCTAGAAGTCATTTTATTTTGAGAATAATTTTTCTCATGGTTGCTCATAATCTCCTCAGAAGAATTAAATAACTTTCTTCTGAATTAATTTTGTCCATTTCTAGATCTGCAACAATGGATCCTGTACAGTTCATCATCTGTGCAGGAATTCCCCATTGAAGGGAGAGGTCTGTGCAGAAACAGAGGTTGTAATGTTACCCATTAAGGATTTCTTTCTCTTGCTAAATATTGAATGGAAACTAGATGAATATGTTGCCTCTATTTTTAATAATTCCTTTCTTATGCAAAAATGTGTGGGTCATAGTAAAGTTTAATCACAAGCCCTTGCTCATTTATGAAATACTCTGAACTGCAATTAGTCATGTACAAATGTGAAGTGCTGTTATCACCTTCATGTTAGCAGGCTGTCAAACCAAGTTTTTGAATTACAAAACAAAGAAAAGCCTTGGTTTTTTATATGTTCACAGTGAATTTCTTTTAAAATCAAGGTTTTCATATCCATGTAAAGTGACCTATGTACCTCAAATCTGTAGCTAATAAGCTTACACTGAAAGAAAAGATCTCAAAATCTAGATGTATATTTAAATACATATGCCTATATTTATACATAATACTGGTGGGTAAATTAAAGTATTTGTTAGAAAACAATTCTTAACATAACTAAATTTTATGCTAATTAAGTTAAAGGAAGAACTTGAACCAATTAAGGCTATTTGTGGGCTGTTTTTCAGTATGCTTGAGCTAATCATTAAGTTATATTTTAGCTCTTATAAAGTGTTACCTTATGATGTGAAAGTATAAATTTAGTGTTACCCTTTGAACTTAGGCTGTTTAACCAGCTGCATAGTGTTGTTTGCCATATGAATAAACGTATACACATTTAAGGATACCTTCCTTTTTAAAGGTGTTTGTTTTCAGTCCTCTAAGAGTTAAAGTTTGCTTTCAGCTGTGGTAAATCTAAATAAACAGTAGCTTGGCCAAGCTAAAGTTTTATTTTTTTTAACACAATAAGAAATCCGGAGATAGAAAGCTGCTGGTATTGGTTTGGTAGCTCAAGGATAGAAGGCCAAGGTTTTGTGATTTTTCAAGGCCTTTTCCTTATTGTCTAAAATGACTGTTGCTGCACCAGACATCAAATCTACTTCCTACAGAGTAAGAAAAGGCAAAGGTGAGGGGAATATAAAATGGGTAACATATGTATAAAGGGAATAGAAACTTTATCAGAATTCACAAACACACTACTACCTACTTCTCACTAACCACACTATGTCATTCCCTCACCCCTGGAAGGGACGCTGGGATAGCAAACTTTATTTCATATTTCTTAAGGTTTTTTCCAGCCTCTATACTAGAGAATGACAAGGGAAAGAGAGTTTGAATGGATGAGTTAATCAACTTATAATATCTGCCAAAACTCCAAAATGAAGTTTCAAAAAATTGATATTGGCTCTACTAGAAAAATTCTGTTGATTTCTTTAAAAGACTGTGTGTTGTGTTACAGAATTTCAGGGAGTTTCAGAAGTTTGTTACCCTGATTTTAGTTATCAAATCTAATCCAATATTTACAAATAAGGAAACTGAGATCCAGAAGTTCTAAGTAATAGCCCAAGGGCTTAGGTGGGTCTTAATTTTTCCAGAACCAAGAGCCACTCTCTGATCCAAACACACCTTCTGGGGTCAGCACCCTTCTTCAAGTGAAATTCCTGCCCAATCTGCCTTTTCTGATGGAAGGTAGGAAGAGAAGAGGAAGGGAGGGAGGGAGAAGGAGAGAGAAATTATCTCTACCATCCTTTTCTAAGTCATTACTTTCTTCTGAGCCAAAATCACATACATAATAAATATTTTCCAAAACATTGATATTATTCAGATTAGTATTTAAAGACAGTTACTGTTAGTAACTCTGCAGTTATTATTTCTAAACATTCAGAACACTGGGAATGTACCGTCCTTGTCTAAAGATGATTGTAATTGCCTATAAAGGAGCACATTCTCTTCTATAGTTCTATGACTACCTAAGAAGATAGGATACAATGATAAAAATAGTCTTAAGAAAGTTTAAATGCAGGAAAAAGATTAATTTGGGGAGTGATTATTAACAAAAAGTTATTTGTTCTATAATAGTTTTGATCATTGAAATCTATAATCATGTAGTGTTAAGTAGAGTTGGAAAATCTAGAAGAATCTTTCATAAAATTTATAAACAAGTGTTTAAAAATTTTAATCTCTGGATTTTATTACATAATGAGCTTTTCTAGTAACTTCAGAATTCTCAATTTTTATTTTAATTCAGGAACACATAGAAAGCATTAAGTAAATTAATTCCCATTATACCATTGTCTATTTTCTTTTAATAATTTATAGTAATGTGAATTTATGTTTAAAATTATAAGCATTATTTCTCCCAAGCACAAGAATAGCAATAAGCAACTTTTAAATGATCTGAGTGTCACTGGCAGACAATTCTTAAAAGAGAAAACACCAGCATTTTAACTAAATTTTCATAAATTGCCATGTTACTGTTAACCAAGTATCTAGTATGAGACAATGATGGAACAGAATGGAGGGTAACATGAACTTGTTTTTAAGGCTGGCAGTGCTCTGAGGTCAAGTCTTTCTTTAGACAAACGATCAACCTCAATAAGCCATAGAACATGTATTTTACTCTATAAAAAAGAAACAAAGCCCTCCAGCTATAAAGACAGTGAACAAGTAACAGTCTGACAATGAATTATCTTGGCATATTTGCTTTCTCTAAGTTATGCACAATTACAAACAGCTCCCTCAAATCTCAAAAGTTTATTTCATGCTCATGAAATTGGTCCTTAGTAGTAGCTCAGCTTCCAGACTCCTCCATGATGTGTCTGTTTGCAGGCTTAGACACATAGAGCATGGTATCTCAAAAGTATATTCTTGGCAAAGAGAGCACAGCTCTGGTGGACACTGGTTCTAAAAGCTTCTGTTTGGAAGTTGCATACATCAGTTCCCTTCATATTTCATTAGCAAAGGCAAGTCACTTAGCCAAGTCTAACTTTAATGCAGTAGGAAGTACAATCTTCTCACAGAGAGGAGCCTCAAATAGTATTGATATAATATTATATGGTAATAATGTAATAATATTTATTAAGGATTTCTTATACACCAAGCATTAGGCTAGGTACTAGTACACAGACTGTCCCATTTAATGGTTATGACAGTCCTAAAATTTGGGTCCTAATAGTTATCTCCATTAAAGAAGAGGAAATTGAGACAGAGAAAAGTTAATTAATGCTAAAATCCTGGAACTACCATGTGAATTGGAGACTAAATTCAAACACAGGGAGTCCACCTTCAGCACCTAGCTCCCAACCAGTGTGCTGAAGTAACACATAAAGTCCTAGTCCACAGTTTACAGCTGCCTCTCCTTTTTCTTCTTTCTTTCTTTTCTCTAGCTCCTCAACAAAACATTGTCCAAGTGCGTCAGCATATGCACTGAGAACACATAAACTTATCACATAAAATGTTGTATACAGTTGACCTTTGAACAATAGGAGAATTAGGAGCGCCAACCCCATGTAGCTGAAAATCCATGTATAATTTTACAGGTGGACTCCCATCCTTGATTCCACACCCACAAATTCAACCAAGCATGGGTCACATAGTACTGTACTACATATTTATTGAAAAAATTCTGCATGTAAGTGGACCTGCACCATTCAAACCTGTGTTGTTCAAGGGTCAACTGTACTTGTTTTATCCCTACTATTCCAGAGTTCTAATCCTGGCCCTCTAATACACTAAAAATAGAGGAGCTTTGTTTTTAATTAAATTAGGCTTTGACTATATATCACAATTTATGGTAAACCACTCACCTTGAATAGACAAACAGATGACTGAATGGATAAATAATGAACAAAATATTGACTGAGTACATTATTAAATGTGTCAGTTCATTTTGGGTTCCGTTCTTAACTGTTCATTTATACCCTGCTCTTCATCATCTGTGCCTTTGTGTAATCAGTAATCAGTATCTGAGTTTTACTGAGTCACATTTTCCGTTTTATCTCAATGGAATTTCAGTTTCACAGTAATCAGATCACATTTTCAGTTTAAAGGAAATATTTCATCCATTCTTTCCAGGCCCACTGTTTTCTCAGTCTGGCTCTGTGCCCAGAAGACTGGCCTCTGCAGACTGCATCACCTGGTCTTTCTTGCCTTTGGACTACTGGCTGGCTTTTGCTTGTGGGAAGCTCAGAGAGAGAAGTCACACCATACTAGTCTGACCACTTCCTCTCTGCCTAAGGAGCCATAATTTGGCAGGGATCGCATTCTTCTGTAGCCAGCAGCTCCCACAGATGCAGCTCTCATAGGGTTCTGCTCAAATGCTTTCACCCCTCAACACCTCAGGCTGTGGGACATTAAGGACTGTTGCTATTTCTGAGCTGTATGTACTTCTCTACAACTTGTTGCCTCCTCTCACACGGTCCACATCTCTATAAGAAGAGTGACTTACTCCCTCTTTTCTCCTTTGGTTGTGCCACCTGTTTTCCAGCGTGGGCTGTAATATAGGCTAACAACCACCTGTACTAAGAATAAGGTTTTAAACTGATCGACTACAAAATGCTCTGTTTCCAGCTACCATATAGCTATTTCATCATCACAAGAGTAAGGTTGGTTGGATAGTTGTTTTAAGGTGCACGAGGGAGCTCACCAAACCAAAACTCTAAAACACTTATCAAGAACACTGGATTTTCCCACCCAACAAGTGGAATGTGTGTATTTCTCCAAGTTTTAGCCTTACTGAAAAGGAAACACCACTCTGTGTGTGTTTCAATTTAAAATATACATATGTATCTTCAGTGGGCTTATCTAACACAATCTAAGATTAGTATTGACATGACAACAACAGGCTGCATGAAAGTGGATCCTCCATATAAAACATGTGAATTACAGAGCAAAAAGTAATCTGTTTATTAAATACTTGTCACAGAAAAACATTCTTTCCATTATAGTGTGTTTTTAGGTGACGTGATTGAAGAAAGTAATATTCTGGTCAGTCTTCAAAAGAGGCTGTTCAATACTCCCAACTCCAAAGGCAAATTTAGAATAGATGGTCTAACCATAACAAGATGTTAAGAGAACTGGAAGGATAGAAAAGTCACCATTTATGAAGAAAAGGAAAAAAATACTCCCAATATCAAACAGCAAATTCAACAATGCAAAACCATAATTACTTTTGCACCACTAATACCTCTTCTGGATGCTTTTGTTTGATCTTAAAGAAACTGACTTTCCTTGAATGAATCCAGAGAATGGTAAATCCCCAGTCCCACCAGTAACATCCTCCTACTCTTCAAAAAGAGACTTTAGAGGAGGCTGTTCAAAATGGAGACACAGAAAAATCCTGAACTTACTTCCTCCCATGGACACAACAAACATATACCCATATGTATATTGATCCCCTCTGAAAAAAACCTGAGAGCTAGCCAAACACCTGCTCCACAACAAAGAATAATTAGGATGACATCAAGTTGGGTAGAAGAGGCAGAGAAGCACTCTTACCAGGAACCCATGCCCTGACATCCAACAGAGAGGGATCTCACCAGACAGGTGCTTCTCCTGAAGAAGCAAGGCCTTGGCACCCAATATCAGGCACCCCACCCCCTGAAATCTATACAAGAAAGAAGAGAACCCAAAATGCTTGGTTTAGAAAACCAATGGGGCTGCCATCCAAGGATGCTAAAATCCTATAGGACACCAAGACTCTCATCTTAAAGGGCTCCCATGCAACCTCACTCACCCCAAGACCCTGCAAAACAACAGCAGCTTGAAAAGTGATAGAGACATCTGTGAATATGAAGAATCGGTTAGAGAAATGGGCATGCTGGAAACATTCCCCAGAGACTGAGACACTGCCAGACACTGATGTTACTTTCCTATCTAACCAGTACAGGCAGGCAGCCAGGACACGGGGGCAAGCAATAGATCATGGGCACTACCCTGCCATGCTGCTGAAGCCAGAGAGCTCCAGTGGCTTGCAGCACTCCCCCACTTCCTGGCTGGAACAGGTGGGCTTGAACAGCTGTAGTTTTCTCCTCCTTCCTAGCTAAAGTCTGCCAACTCAAAACTCCCCTCTCCCCGCTGGGGCTGGTGTTCTCCTCTCCTTTGCCTAAAGCCAACACGGACGCAGAGACAAGGCATTCTCATGGTGGACAGCTGAAGCTGGTGGGTGTAAATAGTTAAATCATTTTCTAGTCACCTTTCTAAACAAAAGAACAAATCCTGGCCCCTATACTCTCCAGCTACCTACCTAAAGCTAGCAGGCTTTTCTGTCCATGAAATTCTCCAGGCAGGAATACTGAAGTGGGTTGCCATTCTCTTCTCCAGGGGATCTTCCTGATCCTGGAATGGAAGCCAGGTCTCCCACGTTGCAGGCAGATTCCTTACCATCTGAGGCACTGGGGAAGCTTGGCTAAAATGAACAGGTGAATGCAATTTACTCAGGGGACACATCTTGGTCTCTTGGCCCCAGTGACCAAGGAGGCTGGTTTTTCTGAGCTCTACACAACTGTTATAATCTTGGTTCTTGGCAGGCCACCACTCCCAGGGCACCACTTTCTACTTAGCCTGAAGTTTTACCCTGCAGGACAGACTTAAAGTTATGCTGTCATCTGGAGGGTAAGGAGGTGCTTTTAGGAAACATAAGCAGGCAGATATCGTCCTTGCACACCCCATTAGCCACGCAAAGACTCCTCAGAAAGGAGCTTATACACTTTTCAGGAACCCCAATTTTTGCAGCTGTTCCCAGAGTACACCTCCAGATCTCCTGGTTTGGAGGCCAGCTGGGATTAAGACAATGGCCCCACAGGATGCATACTTTAAAAGCTGCTGCCTGAGGGTCTGGCATCCAATGAGCCTGAAACTAAGTGCTAAATAAGATTTTTCTCTTTGGAACACTGATAGGCTTCAGCAAACCCCCAACAACAGGAACATATCAAGAATAAATCAGGCAGTTCTTCTTACAGAGTCATGACGGGCAAGTATCCTGATGAGAACCAACCTCCCTACACAGTGGATAGGCCACGACTGGGTCAGCAAGCACACCAAGACAATTCCCTCCCTGCAGCAGCCAAGCCCTAATCTGCCTGGGTAGGTGCCCTGAGCCCTGCCCTCACTGCAGCACAGTAGCCATGGGCCCTAACACAGAGAGCAAGTGCGTGCAGCCCACACAGAGAATGCCCATACCGTGGCATGGTGGTTCTGATGGCCAGGAGAGATTGTGCTTCTGGGTCACACAGAAAAGCCACTACTTCAAGAGTGAGGGCCTGTGCGCCACAACTACTGAGCCTGTGCTCTAGAGCCTTCGAGCTGCAACTACCAAGCCTCAGTGCTGCAACAACTGAAGCCCATGTGCTCTAGAGCCCCTGAGCCACAACTTGTGAGACTGTGCCACAACCACTGAAGCCTGTGCTCTACAACAAGAGCAGCCACTGCAATCACAAGCCTGAGCACCACAACTAGAGCGCAGCAACTGGAGAAAACATGCGCAAAGCAACAACAACCCAGGAAAGCAAAAAAATTAATAAATATACAAAATTATTTTTTAAAAAGACTGAGGAAGCTTGCAAGTGCAGTAGGAAATAATGACATATAAATAGTTGATCAAAATACCTTAAGATATGAAAATGAAGCTGAAAGATAAAAAATCCACAGGACACAGTGAAAACAGTTCTAAGAGAGATACTCATACCAATAAAGGCTTATTTTAAGAAATAAGAAAAATGTCAAATAAACAGCTTAACTTTATATTTAAAGGAATTAGAAAAAAACAAAGCCAAAAAATTAATAGAAGGAAGAAAATAATAAAGATCAGATATGAAATAGAGACAAAAGAAACAATAGAAAAAGAAAAAAATCAATAAAACCAAGAACTGGTTCTTTGAAAATATAAATAAAACTGAAAAACCAGATTCATCAAGAAAAAAGAAACCAAATAAAATCAGAAATGAGAAATTCCACTTCATAAAAGAATACCATGAATAATTAGACAACAAATTAGACAATCTAGAAGACAAGTTTCTAGAAACATACAATCTTCTTAGAGTGAATCATGAAGAAACAACATCTGAATAGACCAATTACTAGTAAAAGAATTGAATCCATGATCAGAAAACTCTCAAGAAACAAAAGTCTAGATGGCTTCACAGGTAAATTCTACCCAACATTTAAAAATTTAGTATCTAACTCTCTCAAATTATTCCCCAAAAATTAAAGAGGAGAAAATACTTCCAAATTTATTTTACAAGGCCAGCATTACCCTGATACCAAAACCAGATGGATACACTACAAAAAAGAAAATTGTAGGCCAAAAACATCTTTGATTAACACAGATGCAAAAAGCCCCAACAAAATATTAACAAACCAATTCAACAATATATTAAAAGGTTCACACAATATGATAAAGTGAGATTCATTCTAAGGCTACAAGGATCTTTAATATCTTCAAGTCAATCAACATGATACATCAAATTAAGAAACCAAAAGGCAAAAAGCATATAATTATCCCAACAGATGTAGAAAAAGCCATTTGACTAATTTCAACATCCATTTATGATTTTTTAAAAATCAACAGATTAGGTAGAGGGAATAAAAAGGTCATATATGACAAATCTACAGCTAACATCATACTCAACAGTGAAAAACTGAAAGCTTTTCCTCTAAGACGAGGATTAAGACAAGGATTCCCCTCTTGCCATTTTTATTCAGTATAGAAGTCCTAGCCACAGCAATTAAGGAAGAAAAAGAAATGTGCTTTGTGTGTGTGTGTGTGTATGTGTGTGCGTGTGTACTCAGTCAAGTCTGACTCCCAGGAATAAATTTAACCAAGAAGGTGAAAGACCTGTATTCTGAAAACTGTTAAGACATTAATAAAAGAAATTGAAGACAACATAAATGGAAAGATATACTGTGTTCATGGATTGAAAGAATCAGTATTCAAAAAAAGAAAGAATTAGTATTTTTAAAATATCCATACTATCCAGAGCAATCTACAGCTTCATGAAATTTCTATCAAAATGCCAATGACATTTTTCACAGAACTAGAACAAATAATTTTAAAATTTATACGGGAACCACAAAAGACCCCGAATTGCCAAAGCAATCTTGAGAAAAAAGAACAAAGCTAGAGGTATCATGCTCCCTGATTTCAAATTTACTACAAAGCTACTGTAATCAAAGTACAGTATGGTACTGACACAAAAGCAGACACATATCAATGGAACATAACAAAGAGCCCAAAAATAAACCTATGCTTATACAGTCAATAAAATACAGTCTTCTCGATAAATGGAAAACTAGACAGCTACATGCAAAAGAATGAAATTGGACCACTTTCTTACATCATATTAAAAAAAAAAACTCAAAATGAATTAAATGTAAGGCCGAAAACCATAAAAGTTCAACAAGAAAATATAGGCAGTACTCTCTTTGACATTAGTCTGCGCAATTTTTTTGCATATGTCTCTTTAGGCAGGGGCAACAAAAACAAAAATAAGCAAATGTAACTACTACAAAGCTAAAATTAAAAAAGCTTTCACACAGTGAAAAAGTCATCAGTAAAACAAAAAGTCAATCTACTGAATAAAAGAAGATATTTCTAATTATATATCTAATAAGGGATTGATATAAAAAATGTATAAAGAACTCATACAACTGAATATCAAAGAAATAAGAAATACAATTAAAAATGGGCAGAGGATCTGAGTAGACATTTTCCCAAAGAAGACATTCAGATGGTCAATAGGCACATAAAAAGATGCCCAACATCACTATCAGGAAAATGCAAATCAAAACCACAAGGAGATATTATCTCACACCTGTCAGGATAACTATTATCAAAAAGACAAGAAACAACTGTTGGCAAGGATGTGGAGAAGAGGGGAACACTAGTGTACCTTGGTGGGGATGTAAACTGGTGCGGCCACGATGGAAAACAGTACGGAGGCTCCTCAAAAAACTACAACTAGAACTACCATACAATCCAGCAATTCTACTTCGAGTATTTATCCAAAGAATACAAAAACACTAATTTGAAAAGACATATGTATCCCGACGTTCATTGCAGCATTATTTACAATAGCCAAGATATGGAAGCAACTGAAGTGTCCATCAATAAATAAACAGATAAAGAAGATGTGATATACATATCCAATAAAGTATTACTCAGTCATAAAACAAAGAATTAATTTTGCCATTTGCAAAATCATAGATGGACCTAGAAGATAGACAAATACCATATGATTTCATTTATATGTGGAATCTAAAAAGCAAAATAAATGAACAAACAAAACAAAGGGAGAACAGACTCACAGATACAGAGAATAATCTTGTAGTTGCTGGAGGGGAAAGGAGTTGGGGGTTGGATGAAATAGGTGAAAGGGATTAAGAAATATAAAGTTCCAGCTATAAAATAAGTACATATGGGTATGAAATGTACAGAATAGGGAAGACAGTCAGTAACATTATAACAATTATGTATGATGACAGATGTTAGCTAGATTTATCATGGACCATCATTTTGTAATGTATAAAAATATCAAATCACTATGCTGTACATTTGAAACTAATATAATACTATATACTGATTATAATTCAATTAAGAAAAGACTTTGATCTTTTGGTCTGGAAGAAAAACTTTCTAGTGTCTGTTGAAAACCCTTGAAAATAGAAATCAACAACTATATTTTATGGGGTGTTATGCATCTCATAACAATTGCAAACTTCAGTGCTTTAAAAAAGCATTTTGGATTTGTAATATGTTTATTAAAATATGTGTCTTTTTCCCCACTGCTTTGTGTATTGCTCAGACTTGTCCCTTTAATACTCTGGAACAAAGTGCTATTTTTCTTAACTCTTTGGCTTACTGGTAATAAAGGCATTTTTTGTCATCTCTAAATATGAAATTCATCCATGATTTTTAAAATATGCTACTTTATAGCCTGATAAAGACAGGTTAAAAAATAGGTCACAAGAAATATAAATTAATGTTAAGTAAAAGCTTACTGGGGAAAATATTCTTTCCTGACTACTTTTCTTACTTAGAAGTTTAAAAAGATGAAGAAGCCTTCCACAAAAAGGACTGGGGAATTTTAGAAGAACTGATAGGCTATATTCACAAATCCTTATATTGAAATGTTATTTTAATATATTTCATATGGAATTATAGAAAATCCTCTTTCCTCCTATTTCAATATGATTTAACCTCAATGGTAGCCAAAATATTTATCCTACAACAAATTCTCTTAGAGATTAATTCCTATATTTCATAATAATGAGTTTCCTACAATTTTAATATAAATCTAAGGTCTATGAGACAAACTTTAACTGTTTGAGAATACTCTATTTGGAATGTTGAGTTAAATACAGTGGATTGAACATGTATTTGTCACGGGTTCTCCTAAAACCCCATTAAAATGACAACAAAGATTTTTAAAGCATAAATCCAGAGTACAAAAAGAATGGGAAAGACGATGACAACAGCACAATTTTCTGGGTGGAAACAAGGCGGATGAATTATAACTGATTTAGAAGCCAGGAGAAAACAAAAACCAGAGATATGTCAACTCACAACTCAAGAATTGGAAGTAACAGATACCTCTAAGTGGAACTGGCTGGTGGATACAATACTGCAGACTACAGAGGTAGATAATACTAGCTCTGAAAATTTTCATTTGCCCTTAAGAGATGATTTAATAATGAACCACCAGGTGACTGGGGAAACTGAGGAGACAGATCTGTATATTACATTGATAACTATACTGTATGTAGACTGATTTGAAGTGCCAGCACCCACAGGAGACTGTCCAGTTGATACCCAGACTTTAGGATTGAATTAACAATCCCTGGAAACAGGATAGGATCTCTGAAGGTGAGATCCTAGAAATCTTGTAGGTTGAGAGTGAGATTTCCCTAAAAGAAAAAGAGATGTACTATGAATGTCTGAAAATGGAAATGCTTATTGCAGAGTGTGTGTTTGGCAGGGGGCGGGGAGGGAAAGACAAGGATTTGAAAACAAAGAATATAATAAGAACTCAAGCTTTCAGTTGCCTGCAATGCTTCAATAATTCTGATATATCCTTGTAGCCTGGTGTGGGTGGCTATTGCAGGGAATGAAAATAAGAGAGTAAAGGGGATGGTGTCTATCCCACATGGAATGCTCTAGAGGGGCACCTGCTGGGACAGAGCAACAATGCGGTTCAGAAAGTGGCTCATAGCAGAGTGAGAGGAGACAGAGAGAAGCACAGGACCAGGAGAAATAGATGAGGGCAGGCAGCTCAAGAAGAGGTGTGAAAAACATTCTCTCAGTCTCAAATATTCTGGTAGGAGGTGACCAGGAGGGAATGTCACGGTCAGCTTCTCCAGAAAACAGACGCTGAGACAGAGATTACTGTGTGATAGGCACAGCCCTCAGGATCAAACCGCTTGAGGGGAAGAGAAGGCAGCAAGATAGAAGAGGAAGTCAGGCTGCAATGAAGCCACAACACGGTCCTGGCTGACTGCACAGCTAGAGCCCTGGAGCTGGGATGGCCCTTTCCCATTGTTCTGAGTTGGGGTGAGGAACCTGAGCCATTTTTATCCTTATTTCAAAGGCATGGAATTTGAGTAAGAAGGCTGTCTTTAACAGAGGACAGTTCTTCCCATCAGCTGAGGAAATAAGTCCCTCTGTTCTGAACAGGGGATTTGGACAGCACAGTGCGGTATCCATGATAGTAGAGAAGACTAGTATAAGGGAAAATGTTAAAATAGAACATATACTGGTTTATATCCAATTATCCAGTGATGCATATTTATATGGCAGAGGAAGAGAGTTTGAAAATAATTATATTAACATGAATAAGTAATAAGATGGTAAAGATTAGTAAAAAGATTGTGAAGATATGATCAAAAATTTCTTGGCATTTTATATTGTTCCTTATTCAAATTATGACCAAATAAAAATAATACATTCTCAGCATACATTGTAGTTCTTATCCAAACTAGGGAACAAATGTGCATTGATTTGGAGAGTTACCTCTTCAACACCCAGTCTCTTTCTTTCCTCTATTCTCTGTTTTCTGTTTCTCTCTCTACCTCCCTTTCACACACACACATACACACAGGCAAAAACACACACACTTAAAAAAACCTGGGGTTTTTGGTAAAGTACTTTGGATAAGTACTTTGATATGGACAGCTAGTCACCTAAAAGACAAACATGAGTTTCAATAGAAGGTTGAGGAACTGCTTTGTATAAGAAATAGATTTGGTTAAATGTAGATAGGGGTTTTGTTTTGTGGAGGGTGAAGAGTAAACAAGCCTAAAACCAAAAGTGAATTATTTGGATAGTAAGGGGAGTTCTAAGAAATAGTGAAGGGAGTCGGGGAGAAGAATGAAGATGTGACAGCTGGTAGCCTAAGAAAAACTGAGGGAGGAGATTTTTATTATATTTCGTCTGTACAGTGTGCACTGTCAACCTTCTTCTCTGTCAAATCACAAAATCTGAAATAAATTTTTTCGTCATTTGCCAGTATGTTCTGGAGTTGGATGTTTTCTGCTATGTTTTATTTTGTTTTGAACTGCAACAAAGTATGAGTAGTACTGTCTCCTAGGGGCCTTGGGTTGGAAGGCTCAGTAGTGCTCACTAGTGGTCAGCCCTACCCCAACAAACAGTTTTCACAGGGAAGAAGATGATGGTTGAAGTTGAAAGCTAAAGTAGAGAAAAGATCTGTGCTCAATGTGATCAACAAACCAGCTTGAAGTATGTCAAAGTAAAATCAACCTGTTTACACCATCACCATCAGAAAAGACAAAAGCATTGGAACTGGGAATTTTGTCTCATGAACAAATCCATCCTTATCTATTTAAAACTACGTATATATGAATGATTTTCATATGTATACCGTAGCCCCCATCTCTTCCCTCATTGTAACCTTTGTACCTGCTATTCAACAAGCTCACTTAGATGTCCAAAACCAAGCGTCTCATCCTCCCTCTGCAATCCAGCAGCATTTACTGGAGTTTTTCCCAACTCCCAAACTCCCAACTACTCAAGCCAAATACTTGGATTCATGTTTAATTTCACTCTTTCTTTCATAAACTACCTCCAACCCACTAGCAAGATCCCGGTATCTCTACCTTCAAAACACATCCAGAATTTGATCCTGTCTCACCACCTACACCATTCCTTCAAGCTGTCATTACCTCTCACTTGAATCATTTCATTAGCCTAACTAGTCTCCCTGCTTGTACTCTTATCATACTACAACTTATTTTCAAGATAGAAACCAGAACAAATAAAAGCCAAAGACTTAACAGTGGCCAGCAAGATCCCTAGATAACTGATCTACTTCCCACTGACTTCTTCTGACCTCATGTCTTTTAACACCATGCCTCCCTTGAGCATGCCAGGCACAACACTGCCCAGACCCTCTGCACTTGGTATTTCCTTTGTAGCAATGCTCTTCTCCCAAATATATGCTCCACACATCCCATCATGTGAGTTAGTTATTCACAAGTCACTTACTAAAATTGAACACCCCTCACATTCTGTCATTTTTTTAATCTCCCTTCCTTCCTTATTTCTATTTGAAGTACTGCATTTTTACTTATTTATTTGAGTACTATACATCTCCCCTCCACTTCTACTTGATGCAAACTCCACAAGGTTAGAGATTTTTATCCTATTCAGTGGTGTGTACCTAACCATCTAGAACAGTATTTGGTACATAGTAGACATGAAATAAAATTGACTGAATAAATTCTGAGTATTTTAGAATGTTAATGTCTGCATCTTGACCTTTATTTTGAGGATTTTATCAAGTGTCTATATTGATCTAACTGATGCTTCTAATTGATCTTCTTCAAATAGGAGAATTTCATTTGTCTGTCTTACTTTCTAGTATTTTTTTATTCCAAGTTGCTCAGTTTTGCTGTTAAGTTAGGTTACCTGCTGAACTTAATCTTATTAAGAGTATATGCAGGAGGCAATATAAGAGATGCTTGTGATCCAAACTCCCCAAATCTCAACCCCTCCCTGGCAATTCACTCCTTGTGTAAATACAGAATTGCATATAACATTTCTAACAGAATGGAATCATTTGAGGGATGTAAAATGGAAAACTGAGTGGATAGCTTGAGAGAAAAACACTGGAAGTCATAATTTGCCTTTCATAAATTCACACAAGTGAGAAATTCATCTAAAAATGGAAATTCTAAAACAACCAGAAAAAAAAAAATTACAAACCAACATTTTGTTTTTCTTTTTTTCTTTTGTAAAGTGGCTTCCATTTCCTGTGATTCTATCCCCCAAAAGGGGCTCTCTACATTGGGAAATGCACTCCTGGGGCACATCTGTTCTTTCATCCTCATCAGTCGGCAACGCTCAGTGAATGCCCCCTGTTGCTACCAAATACTATGATGTGTTTAAAAAGAATCAGATGACCCTTTCCTTACTCTCCTTAATTTTTCCAAATGGAATGAGGAGCATTGGGAAAGCAAAATACTTCCTTAATTCACACTCCACTTCCACTAAAGCTGAATTTGTAATTAGTCAGAAGAAGGCCACACTAGTGTTTATACTATCTCTAAAGAATGTATTTTTTAAACAAATAAATTTTCCACAAAATTTCAGGAAACTGTTTAAAAATATATTCAGATACTATTAAGCACTTAAAAGCACTCATTTGCACATGACTCATTATCAGGCTATTTAGAAATGATTTTGATCTAGTTATTAGGAACCATTCAACAAAGGATATCTAAACCAACTTTTCTCTCAGAGCTAGCTATGGTATCTTCCTTTAAAAAGAAAAAAAAATACTGTAATTATTTGTAAATATTTTCTCCAGACTTCATAAATCTAGCTAAAGATTCTACATATTAAATATGTGAGTGCTCTTTCTATGCTTATAACAAGTTTTAAAACATTCTTATAACTAACTGAAGTTATACAGAAATACACACAACTGCAACCTAAGTAGGAGGTAAAAGAAGGAAGGCTGAAAGAAGAGAGGAAGAAACAGTGTTAGATTTAAAGTCAATGACCACATACATTAATTTTAATCCTAACTCTTCTATCATTATGAGAGGCAACATGGCATAGGTGGTTAAGAACTCTAGAGTCAGATTTCCTGGATTCATGGCTGGCTTCACTCCTTACAATCTGAAAAACATGTCACAACCTTTCTGTTCTTCAGTTTCCTCATCTATAAAATGGATAGATAATAATTATATATACCTCATAATTGTTGCTGTCAAGATCAAGTAGGTTATTATCTGTAAAGTGCCTAGTACAGTCCCTGGCACAATGTAAGTGCTCCATCAATATCAGCACTAATAATTTATTCCTATTGTTATTATGATTGTAACTCATTCATTATGTTTAGTGATAACAACTTCCCTGTCACACACCTGCCTTTCAAACCAAGCCAGCAGTGTAGTCGAGGATCACAGAGGTAGGCTGACCCAGGCTATGAAAGGGAGGATGAATAATCAACACTGAGATAAGTAAATCAGAAGGAAAAATCAAGATAACACAACTAAATGCTATTAAAGATATGTGAGCTTATATTCATTTCTTGGATAGGACAAGCCAATGATTGATGACTTCACAAATAAGACTGATATGCAGTAATCTAGTAAAGGTTTTAATATAGGTTCCTACCTATAGATGACCACATTTGTCTTAAAGGCTGTCCTTTCAGAGTGTTGGGGTAAAGGAAATAAATTATACCTTCACCAGTAGAGTCAGAGCCTTAGTCCCTGAAATAAAAACAAATCCATAGGCATTTTAGTGGCTTTACACTCCCAGGTGAAAACAAAGTTCCTGCTTTCATGATAAGCAAGGAAAATGGTTCAGATGACTTTATGTTCTGACAAAAAAGAAAGTAAAAAGGGCTACAAAACAACTTACAAAAGAAGGAATTTATGGTACTTATTGACCAGCAACTATTTCCTCTAGAACAGCAATAGCTTGCATATATCATTCTCTTTTGAAGTGAATTCTTACATTTAAAAAGCATCTCTATAATTTATAACAAGCATAAAGGATAAATATTATTACCATGTGGAGTAACTATTAATATTTTTAACATCAAATACATTTAGGTTCTTTATGTTTTATAGAACCTAAGGGACTAGTGCTCGCATGCTCAGTCGTGTCTGACTCTGTGAGACCCGAGGGACTGTAGCCCACAAGGCTCCTCTGTCCATGGGATTCTTCAGGCAAGGATACTGGAGTAAGTTGCCATCACCTCCTCCACAGGAAATTCCTGACCCAGCAATTGAACCCATGTCTCCTGTGTCTCCATTCTTTACCACTTGAGTCATGAAGGAAGGTCCAAAGGCTGGCTTGTCAGGAGTGGGGTTCGAACCCATGCCTCCAGGGGTGACTGGGAGCTGAACGCAGCACCTTAGACCGCTACACTGCTCGGCCATCCTAAAAGGACTAAGCCAAGGTCAAATGGCTCATAAACGCGAGAACCAGATTCAGATTCTAAGTCAAATTCACTCAGCATTCAGGAACTTTTATCTAGCATACCTTATTTGTTGAAGTATTACGCTAAGTTCTAAGGCTGTAATTACTCTTTTACTCTTCAGTGGTTTTCAGTCTTAAGGCAATAATAGAAAAGCAACAAAGGTATTACAGTACAATGATAACAGAAGTTTCATTCATTCATTCAATATTTATTTAGTGTCTGCTGTATCGGTCAACGTTCTAGCCAGAAATAGCATACAAGTATTTAACAGAATAGTTCAGCAAAAACGAAAGTCACTCAGTCGTGTCCAACTCTTTGGGACCCCATGGACTATGCAGTCCATGGAATTCTCTAGGCCTGAATACTGGAGTGGGGTAGCCTTTCCCTTCTCCAGAGGATCTTCCCGACCCAGAAATCAAACCGGGGTCTCCTGCATTGCAGGCGGATTCTTCACCAACTGAGCTATCAAGGAAGCCCACAAATATAAAGAGGACGCTGTGGCTGCATGGGCCGGGAAATGAACCCAGACCTCCTAACTTCCCTAATAGCTCAGATGGCAGGAGACCCCCATTAGATTCCTGGGTCAGGAAGATCCCCTGAAGAAGGGATAGGCTACCCATTCCAGTATGCTTGGGCTTCCCTCGTGACTTAGCTGGTGAAAAATCCGCCTGCAATCAGGAGACCTGGGTTCGATCCCTGGGTTGGGAAGATCCCCTGGAGAAGGGAAAGGCTAGCTACTCCAGTATTCTGGCCTGGAGAATTACATGGACTGGGTAGTCCATGGGGTTGCAAAAAGTCAAACATGACTTTCATTTTCACTTTTTCCTTCTCGGTTCAGCGAAGGCCTCTTTACAGTTACAAGTACAGTTAAGGAACCAACAGCCAATAGTAAAGCACCCAGGTACTATCAGCAGGGAGACTCCATTAGCGGAAACCATGGAAGAGAGACTTCTCTACGAGGGAAGTGGCCAGAGAGAATCACAACCACTACCAACCACTATAATTTAGTTAAGGTCCCGACAGCAAACATGTGGTACTCCCAAACTAGGATAATTTCAGTCCATGGGGTCACAAGAGTCAGACACTACTGAGTAACTGAACAACAAAAAGAAAGTAAGGCTTAACTAAGGCACAATTTGCAAAGGGAGAATAGACCTTAAAAACTAAGATAAGGATGCAGTCCCTGTGATCTAGGAGGAGAGTCTTGTAGAGAGGGCCATGTTGGGAGGAGCATATCCTTTGACTGTGAAACATCATCACCTGATGATGCTCCAGGGAGGGGGCCAGGTTAACAAATACACCAAACTCACAGGAGATGGCAAGAGTGAACATCAACATTTTAGGAATCAGTGAACTAAAATGGACTGGAATGGGTGAATTTAACTCAGATGACCATTAAATCTACTACTGTAGGCAAGAATCCCTTAGAAGAAATGGAATAACCCACATGGTCAACAAAAAGAGTCTGAAATGCAGTACTTGGATGCAGTCTCAAAAACGACAGAATGATCTCTGTTCATCTCCAAGGAAAACCATTCAGTAACACAGTAATCCAAGTCTATGCCACGACCAGTAATGCTGAAGAAGCTGAAGTTGAACAGTTCTGTGAAGACCTACAAGATCTTCTAGAACTAACAGCCCAAAAATATGTCCTTTTAATT
This sequence comes from Bos javanicus, assembly GCF_032452875.1. Classification (NCBI taxonomy): domain Eukaryota; kingdom Metazoa; phylum Chordata; class Mammalia; order Artiodactyla; family Bovidae; genus Bos; species Bos javanicus. Next base: position 27,181,976 of record NC_083871.1, on the reverse strand, counting down.
ATAGGGGACTGGAATGCAAAAGTAGGAAGTCAAGAAACACCTGGAGTAACAGGCAAATTTGGCCTTGGAGTACAAAATGAAGTAGGGCAAAGGCTAACAGAGTTTTGCCAAGAGAACACACTGTGTGGCTTAGTTCCCTTATATAACTGTGGTTGGAAAAGGGATGTATAGTTGGGCAGGAAAGTAAAATTAAACATTGAAAAAGTAAAACAAAAGGAGAAGGAACCAAATGGCATTTTTCAAAAGCTTGGCTGTTAAGAGCAGATGAGAGAGAAGTTCTGATAGAGGCACAAAGTTCCTCGAGGAGGTGGGAAAGCTTAGTTTTAGATAAGAGGAGAGGCTCTTCTTCCTTCATAATTGATAAAGAAAGAAGGAAATGGAATAGATTCCCATAAATTTTAGGTGCATAGCAGGGAATTGAAGAAACTCACACACGATAACTCATATTTTCTCTGTGAAAGATAAGAAATTTTGCACAATTATATTTCATTCCCCACTCTGTTATGGCTGTCACCTATAAAATGAAGCCATTAAGATACCTCATAGGATGACTTTCTTTTTTAGAGTAATCCAACTTCAACTTGGTATTTGAGTTAACATCAGCTAATAATCACTTTCTGAAATGTTCTATTCAATTTACATCTCTCGCCTCCTAGAAGGAAGAATGTTAGTGATGAGAAAAGCTGTCAAGTCTCTGATTACTGCCTACAAATGTTATCACTTGCTACTGTTCAAAATATTCTGATGAAAATATTACTACTAATGGAACAACATGCATATGTTCTTAAGACAGAAATAGTATAACTACATTCTGTTTGCTTACAAGTAAAGTAAATTAGCACTGAACAGAGGTGAAGAGTAATTCCTTGAGCAAAGTTCTCATGAAATTTTAACTCTGAATGCACACATCTCATAGATAAGATTGCAAAAGAGTTCAGGCTTGAGTACTGTCTAAATAAAACTTCATTTCTCAGTAGATACTAGTACAGAATGAAACCAGTTAATGCCCTTTTTGAAGACCGAGTTCATATTGTCAGGTATGCTATATTGTGTTTGTTGTCATAAACTTTCCCAAGGGGGCTGACAAAGGACAAAGTGCCAAAAAATACCATCATATCAATCTACAAGCAAATTTCACACACAGTAGCCACCTATACAGTGGTCTTTCTGGAATTCAAATTGACAAAATCATGTCCAGTATCTTCAGTGAAAATGACAGAACTGCAAATTTAAATGGAAAAGGCTTTAGGATATGAGTTTAAAAACTAAAGGGTAGGTAATGCAAGAATTTTAGATGAAATAAGGAACAGCAAAGAAATTCTTAAAACTATAGAAAGTTTATAGTATTTATCAGGAATCTTAAGCTTACTTGAATCAATAATTTCAACAGTGGGGCTCTACTAAGGAAATAATTTTGTGTGGACACTCTTTATGGGTAAAGACGTTCATCACAATATTATTTTTAATTTAGAATTACTTTTAAAGGTTAAGAAAACAATGTCTCCATCAATGGGAGAGTGGGCAATGCAGCAAGGAGATGTTAAGTATACTATATACACCTATTCAATGGAATTTTATATAATCATTACAACTTTTACCATATAATACCATGTAGCTGTTTAATGAAGTAAAGCATAAACATGTAAATGATAGATAGTAAAATATTTTTAAATGTATTAAGTGACAAACATAGGCTGCCCAACTATATACCAAGTGTGATCTCAGGGTTGCATGTTTATGTATATACATTTTATCTGTATTTATGCATACAAGTTTATGTTTAAATGCAAGGGCAAAATTCTGGAAGGATATACACTAAATTTCACTGTATTTATTACTGTTGCCCTATACACTTATGCATTATTTTAAATTTCTATAGCTAGCATGAATTATTCATATAATGAGATAGGAAATATACATTTCTGCTTTTAAAATAATGTTTGCTAGGTATTTTAAATGACTAAGGAAATTCCTTATGTTATAATATTAAATACAAAAACAGGATATGAAATTATGTGTAAAGTCTCAAATATGTAACAAAAAATGTTGGAGTATGCTAAAATGAGTAGTAGGATATTAAGTGACTTTCTTGTACTCATTTATGCCTTTTCACACTTTTCAAAATTTCAACAATGAACATTAACTAATTTAATAAGAAACAAATAAACATAAAGCTTTACATATTTATGTGGAATTCCATGTAAAAACACTAGAAATTAATGTGCACCATTGAAAAATACCCACTAGAATGTGTTTTGATGTGTACAGTGTTAATGACAGGCATCTCCTGCCAAGTGTTCATTTATTCCTTTCTAAAAACTATCCTGAAATTTTCTGTAGACTAGAGCTCCCAAGTTCCTAGCTCCTGGGACTACAGTATGTCTAAACCAATCAAGTATGGACAAATCAGTGATTAAGGTAACTAAGCTTTTAATGAAAGACTAACCAGTCACATACTGTGTCCATGCTGCTGTTGCTGCTGCTAAGTCACTGCAGTTTTGTGTCCGACTCTGTGCGACCCCATAGATGTTAGCCCACCAGGCTCCACTGTCCCTGGGATTCTCCAGGCAAGAACACTGGAATGGGTTGCCATTTCCTTCTCCAATGCATGAAAGTGAAAAGTGAAAGTGAAGTCGCTCAGTCGTGTCCAACTCTTCACGACCCCATGGGCTGTAGCCCACCAGGTTCCTCCATCCATGGGATTTTCCAGGCGAGAGTACTGGAGTACTTCTCCCACTGAGTACTTCTCCCACTGTGTCCGTGAGCCATTGTCAAATAGATAGATATAAAATACAGATAACAATGCTTTTAAAAAAAGAGGTTAAAAAAGAGGATGCTACTGTGACTTAGAAAATTTAATAAGCTTTGGGTGAGAGAAGGTAGGGAGGGCAAATGTGCAGAACTTAATCTGGGCTTTAAAAGATGGGCAATATTTGACTGAAAGAAAGGAAGTATTTCATATGTGGTAGTCATCATTTGGGCTTCCCAGGTAGCTCAGTGGTAAAGAATCCACCTGCCAATGCAGGAGACTCAGGTTCAATCCTTGGGCCAGGAAGATCCCCTGGAGAAGGAAATGGCACTCCGGTATTCTTGCCTGGGAAATCCCGTGGACAGATGAGCCTGGAAGGCAACAGTCCACAGCGTCACAAAAGAGTCGGACAATGACTTAGCGACCAAACGACAACAACAAAGTCAGCATTTAGATATAACTGGGTTGAAAATTAACAACTTATTATGCAGATGTGCAAAGAGAACAGTTTCTTTGTGTTTTATAATGCTTATGAATGTTTCTCTTGAGCCTGATATTGCAGGGAGTTGGTGGGGAGAGACTGCTGTAGGTGAAACATGCAAACTTACCAAATGTTGGTTTCTAAGTCTCAAATTCTTATTAATTACTCAGTATTTTAAGATTAATGCTCAATCTTTCAGATTTCCTTCAGGAGGTATGGAAGAATAAGTTATTATACATAAAAAGAATAGTTGGTGTGTCATGAGGTTGTAAAAATTCCTGATATTTCCTTCTCCATAGACCCACCAAGGTAAAATGGAGACATGCCTCATCCTTTAAATAATGGACGGGTTGAATTTAGCCATGCTATCTTTACCAAGAACAGATGTTAGTTGGGGGATAGTATAGTCTAAATCTCAGTCTAAAGACTGTGAATAGAAATGTTTTCTCAATTAGCAAGATGCCTCCCCCTTCCCAGATTGTGAAATGTCACATTTGGTTTCTTCCATCTGAGAGACCCTACAGAGAAATAATCTCTTCTAAGAAGTTACAAGGCACTTTAAACACTGTTACCTTGTTACTCTAAGAAAGAGCACAGATTCTAGAAATTTCTTTAGGCTTTGTAGTATGGAAGTATGAGGAATCAGAGAGACATGTATACAATTTTTATAAGCATCTTATTATTCCCACTCAGCTTTCTAACTGAGCTGCCCTCTTGCATTGCTGACTAAAGGAACTAACTGTCCATGTGTGTCTTCTCCCCAGGGCTCTGCCACAAATCCTGAAGAAGCTAAGAGTTGGAGAGAGATCTAAGCAGAAAGGGCAGCTATATGTTATGCCTTGTGATTCATTCAAAATTGCCTCTTCCCTTCTGACCTTCATCCACTGTCTGTGGGCCAAGTCTGTGAACCTCAGTACCCCTGCCACTCAGGCTGCACCCATCAAGCACAGTGCCAGGGAAGTTTAAGCACAGCTTTTATCACCAGTCAGGGAAGCCCAGCCACAAACTCCAACAACTCTAGTCATTGACTTTCCCATGAAGGACAGGATGTGTTTGAATGCTCCACAGCCCCTCTCAGGCTCTCTGAGGGACCTGCCACTAAGAAACTACATCTTGAGCCCTCATCACTTGCCAGGTTCTGAGTTTCAACTCCATGTTGGAATAAAAAAATGGAAAAGGCACATCTCTACACAAAAACACATCAGATGCGAAGGAGGAATTAGAGACAGAGGTGGGGAAAAAAATCCATCTTGAGGCTGGACTGCAGAGGGTCTGAAAAGAGGGTGGGTGCAGAAGTCTGGAAGGTAAACCAGGGCGAGATTACAGAGGATCTTTCATTCTGAGTGAAAATGATGAAATGCAACAAATCTTATTTCTTAAGCAGTGGTATTTCTGTGATTTATGTCAACAGTTTATTTTTGAATCTTAAAAAAAAGTTATTTTGGTCACTTTAAATATACCACAAGCACATTTTTAAACTCTTAGATTTTGTTAACACCTGCAGCTTTGTCATTGTACAAAATAAGTCACACTAAATGCTAAGTGGAAAAGCTTAAATTAAGTCTTTCAAGAATAGCCTCATCTGGAAACCAGTGCTTATGGTGAGGTTTTGGAACACTACTGCTCTAATACCATGATAATCACTGATGAGCCTTAAGGACATGTGAAGCAAAGAAGCAAATCTGCTTGCTGGTCATTCATCAAAATAATTAGTGTGTATTAACACATGATGCTATTCTAAGTACTTCTTAGGAGGCAGATAAAAACATGATTCTCCTTTGACATTCATAAGCCTAAAATAAATTTAATTCAAAAAATCTAATGCTTGAAATCAAAATTCAAGTTGATTTTTCACCTATCATCATCTGTCTGGTATATAATCTTCACTTTTTCAAGAATCACATGGTGATGCCACACACATTTTAGTTACTGAGTGTCTACTCTATTATTTATTAACTGAGCGCCGATTATGTGCTTGACCTTTGCATATATTACCTAATTTAATCTTTACAGCATCTTATGAGATAGACTTTACTATCCTCATTTCAAAACAAGTAACCTCTCATCAAGGTTAAGCAACAGGGCTTAGTTACACAGTTAAAAAGGACCCAACCTGGTTTTGCCCCATTATAAAACCTGTGACTTTTATCCAGCACAGGTTACCAGAGCATCAAGTTAAGAAAATACAAAGTATAGAAGACTACAATGAGGATATATCCTGGCATGGAGGGGTCATAAATGTTGGCATGTCTAGTTCTAGTGGAGTCAATTAGCAAATAAGTCCAGATTTAAAGGATAAGTACTTTACTAGACAAGAGAGATCAGCAGGTTCTAAGATAAGTATGAGTGAAAAAGCATGCTGGTCTCAGAGACCTTCCTCTTGTCTGTGACTTGATAATCTCAGAATATAGAGTGAGTGTAGAGGAATGATAGAAAGTGGATTAAGCAGGGAATAAATCACAAAAAGCTTCCTAGAGTTTTGCTTGATAGGAAGGTTTTATTTCCAGAAAACAAAGCTTCATTTAAGGGAATTCTATGATTATCACTGAGGTTCCTAAGCTCAAGTTGCCAAATGAAAAATGTGGCACCCAGGCAAAAATGATATGTACATTCATCAACCCTTTCTTGAGTATCATAATACACCAGAATCTGTGCTTGGCACTGAGGTTACCTGGGTGATTTAGGATGCTCTTCTGTGACTGATATTGAGGAGGACTCCTATCACCCATCCCAGCACTCCTCCTTGGTGTAACAGCAATTTACTTTGAGGATTGGCCTCAGACCCATGGCAGTAATGATTTTCCAAATCAAATATAGTAATTCCATCTCCCTCTCAAGCGTTGAAAGTGAAGTGAAAGTATAGTCACTCAGTCGTGTCTGACTCTTTATGACCCAATGGATTCCTCTGTCCATGGAATTCTCTAGGCAAGAATACTGGAGTGGGTTGCATTTCCCTTCTTCAGGTGATCTTCCCAACTCAGGGATCGAACCTGAGGGATTGAATCCCACATCACAGGTGGATTCTTTACCATCTGAGCCACAAGGGATGTCCTTTCAAGTGATAGGTTCAGGAAAACAAATTTAAGCCAATCATGATTATAAAATGTCCTTGAGGTTTTCTTGTCCATAGGTGGACCCATAATTCAATTTTTAAGAGACTTATAGATGAATTGATTGATATGCCATTTTATTCCAAAAAGAATTTGAGGCAACCTATGAATATGCCAGCAAATTTGGAAAGCTCGGGAGTGGCCACAGGACTGAAAAAGGCCAGTTTTCATCCCAGTCCCAAAGAAAGGCAATAAAGAATGCTCAAACTACCGCACAATTGCACTCATCTCACACGCTAGTAAAGTAATGCTCAAAATTCTCCAAGCCAGGCTTCAGCAATATGTGAACTGTGAACTTCCAGATGTTCAAGCTGGTTTTAGAAAAGGCAGAGGAACCAGAGATCAAATTGCCAACATCCGCTGGATCATGGAAAAAGCAAGAGAGTTCCAGAAAAACATCTATTTCTGCTTTATTGACTATGCCAAAGCCTTTGACTGTGTGGATCACAATCAACTGTGGAAAATTCTGAAAGAGATGGGAATACCAGACCACCTGACCTGCCTCTTGAGAAATTTGTATGCAGGTCAGGAAGCAACAGTTAGAACTGCACATGGAACAACAGACTGGTTCCAAATAGGAAAAGGAGTATGTCAAGGCTGTATTTTGTCACCCTGCTTATTTAACTTATATGCAGAGTACATCATGAGAAATGCTGGGCTGGAAGAAGCACAAGCTGGAATCAAGATTGCCGGGAGAAATATCAATAACCTCAGATATGCAGATGACACCAAAGAGGATAGTGAAAAGTTGGCTTAAAGCTAAACATTCAGAAAACGAAGATCATGGCATCCGGTCCCATCACTTCATGGGAAATAGATGGGGACACAGTGGAAACAGTGTCAGATTTTATTTTGGGGGGCTCCAAAATCACTGTAGATGGTGATTGCAGCCATGAAATTAAAAGACGCTTACTCCTTGGAAAAAAAGTTATGACCAACCTAGATAGCATATTCAAAAGCAGAGACATTACTTTGCCAACAAAGGTTCGTCTAGTCAAGGCTACGGTTTTTCTAGTAGTCATGTATGGATGTGAGAGTTGGACTGTGAAGAAAGCTGAGCACCAAAGAATTGATGCTTTTGAAGTGTGGTGTTGGAGAAGACTCTTGAGAGTCCCATGGACTGCAAGGAGATCCAACCAGTCCATTCTAAAGGAGATCAGTCCTGGGTGCTCTTTGGAAGGACTGATGCTAAAGCTGAAACTCCAGTACTTTGGCCACCTCATGCGAAGAGTTGACTCATTGGAAAAGACTCTGATGCTGGGAGGGATTGGGAGCAGGAGGAGGGGATGACAGAGGATGAGATGGCTGGATGGCATCACCGACTCAATGGACATGAGTTTGAGTGAACTCCGAGAGTTGGTGATGGACAGCGAGGCCTGGCGTGCTGCGATTCATGGGGTTGCAAAGAGTCGGACACGACTGAGCGACTGAACTGAACTGATGAATATGCATGCAAAATAGAAAAATAAAGATTAAACTGATGACAAATTGAGAATAAGGGGAATAAAAGAATAGTGAATAGGTACTAGAATAAGCAGATATGATCCTTAATGTTCCTAGGAAAGAAAGCAAAAAGGAAACCAAATAGTTACAATGGTCACCAATTCCATGAAACAAGACAGTAACAAGAGCTTACACTTGTTAAATACTTATGTTCCAAGCACTGTTTAAATATTTATGTTATATTAATTCGTTTAATCTATAGATCAACTCTATAAAGTGGGTGAGATTTTTATCCCCACCTTTGAAATGAAAGTGAAGACCATGAAAGTTAAATACATTATCAAAGTCTTAAATCTAATAAGCAGCAGAGCTAAGAAAAAGATAAAACAACTGAATAGCTCAGGGGAAGCGCTGTATTTTTAATGCATTGTCAGAAATATCTCTCTTGGGTCCTTATAAAGGTAGATTTTTGCATTATAATAGTTAACTTGGTTGTGAAATAATGCATAAAATTCCTTGACAGGCAAATAAGATTTTTTAAAGTATATAGGAAAGTCATTGAAGATTAAGATTTAGAAGTAAAATCTGGATGCTCTGAAAGATCTTTGTATTCCCTCTCAGTGGTTATGATCCTTTTCTCTGCCAGATGAGTAAGGTTTTGAGTTTCAAAAATATAGGCTTAAGCTGATTGCAAAATGAATCTTTCATCGGGGTCTGGAAAATCTACTCTCCTAGCAACTATCTTTCAATATATATAATTCTAATTTGCTATTTGAGGTTTCCAGTAGAATGACTATTTTGAGCAATAGTAATTTCTGTATTCTTTCTTACAATAAGTCAAAAGGAAAAAACACCTTTAAAGCCTCAGATATTTTCACAGCAGAATGATCTTACATGCATTTTTCCATCATCAACTTTTTGGATTGTTTTCCACTTGGACAACGATGCTGACATTAAAATCACGAATAAACATCTGGTGACTTATTAGCAGGCATGCAGCTCAGATATGACCTATTTGGTAGTGTCCGCTTTCTACACCTGAGTCACATGGTTCCTACCCAGGCTGTCTGTCCTCTTTTCTTTCCACTAAAAGCCATTATCAAGAAAAGATCCGAACAACTCACTCCCTTTGAGGCTAAATACAGATGAGGCTTAACACATACCTACGTAAATTTGATCTCTGGTTCCTCCCCCTTTTCTAAAAACCAGCTTGAACATCTGGAAGTTCAAGGTTCACATATTGCTGAAGCCTGGCTTGGAGAATTTTGAGCATTACCTTACTGGCGTGTGAGATGAGTGCAATTATGCGGTAGTTTGAGCATGCTTTGGCATTGCCTTTTTTGGACTGGGATGAAAACTGACCATTTCCAGTCCTGCTGCCATTGCTGAGTTACCCAAATTTGCTGGCATATTGAGTGCAGTACTTTCACAGCATCACCTTTTAGGATTTGAAATAGCTCAACTGGAATTCCATCACCTCCACTAGCTTTGTCTGTAGTGACAATTCGTAAGACCCACTTGACTTCACATTCCAGGATGTCTGGCTGTAGGTGAGTGAGCACACCATCATGATTATCTGGGTTGTGACCATCTTTTTTGTACAGTTCTTCTGTGTATTCTTGTCACCTCTTCTGCTTCTGTTAGGTCTATACCATTTCTGTCCTTTATCATGCCCATCTTTGCATGAAATGTTCCCTTGGTATCTCTAATTTTCCTGAAGAGATCTCTAGTCTTTCCCATTCTATTGTTTTTCCTCTATTTCTTTGCACTGATCACTGCAGAAGGCTTTCTTATTTCTCCTTGCTATTCTTTGGAACTCTGCATTCAAATGAGTATATCTTTCCTTTTCTCCTTCTCCTTTCACTTCTCTTCTTTCCATAGCTATTTGTAAGGCCTCCTAAGACAGGCATTTTGCTTTTTTGCATTTCTTTTCCATGGGGATGGTCTTGATCCCTATCTCCTGTACAATGTCACAAACCTCTGTCCATAGTTCATCAGGCACTCTGTCTATCAGATCTAGTCCCTTAAATCTATTTCTCACTTCCACTGTATGATCATAAGGGATTTGATTTAGGTCATACCTGAATGGTCTAGTGGTTTTCCCTACTTTCTTCAACTTCAGTCTGAATTTGGCAATAAGGAATTCATGATCTGAGCTACAGTCAGCTCCCAGTCTTGTCCTTGTTGACTGTGTAGAGCTTCTCCATCTTTGGCTGCAAAGAATATAATCAATCTGATTTTGGTGTTGGCCATCTGGTGATGTCCATGTGTAGAGTCTTCTTTTGTGTTGTTGGAAGAAGGTGTTTGCTATCACCAGTACATTCTCTTGACAAAACTCTGTAAGCCATTGCTCTGCTTCATTCTGTACTCCCAAGGCCAAATTTGCCTGTTACTCCAGGTGTTTCTTGACTTCCTACTTTTGCATTCCAGTCCCCTATAATAAAAAGGACATTTTCTTTGGGTGTTAGTTCTAAAAGGTTTTGTAGGTCTTCATAGAACCGCTCAACTTCAGCTTCTTCAGCATTACTGGTTGGGGCATAGACTTGGATTACCATGATATTGAATGGTTTGCTTGGAGACAAACAGAGATCATTCTGTCATTTTTGAGATTGCATCCAAGTACTGCATTTCAGACTCTTCTGTTGACTATGATGGCTACTCCATTTCTTCTGAGGGATTCCTGCCTGCAGTAGTAGATATAATGGTCATCTGAGTTAAATTCACTCATTCCAGTTCATTTTAGTTCACTGATTCCTAAAATGTCGACATTCACTCTTGCCGTCTTCTGTTCAACCACTTCCAATTTGCCTTGATTCATGGACCTAACATTCTAGGTTCCTATGCAATATTGCTCTTTACAGCATTGGACCTTGCTTCCATCACCAGTCACATCCACAACTTGGTGTTGTCTTTGCTTTGGCTCTGTCTCTTCATCCTTTCTGGAGTTATTTCTCCACTGAATCCAGTAGCATATTGGCCATCCATTTACCTGGGGAGTTCATCTTTCAGTGTCCTATCTTTTTGCCTTTTCATACTGTTCATGGGGTCCTCAAGGCAAGAATACTGAAGTCATTTGCCATTCCCTTCTCCAGTGGACCACATTTTGTCATAACTCTCCACCATGACCCATCCATCTTGGATGGCCCTGCAGTTTCATTGAGTTAGACAAGGCTGTGGTCCGTGTGATCAGATTGGTTATTTTTCTGTGATTGTGGTTGTCAGTCTGTCTGCCCTGTGATGGAGAAGGATAAGAGACTTATGGAAGCTTCCTGATGGAAGAGACTGACTGAGGGGGAAAATGGGTCTTGTTCTGATGGGCAGGGCTGTGCTCAGTAAATCTTTAATCCAATTTTCTGTTGATGGGTGGAACTGTGCTCCCTCCATGGCAACCCACTCCAGTATTCTTGCCTGGAGAATCCCATGGACGAAGGAGCCTGGTGGGCTACAGTCCACGGGGTCGCAAAGAGTCGGACAGGACTGAGCGACTTCACTTTCTTTTCAAAGTATGGTGGGGGGCTTCCTTGGTGGCTCAGAGGTTAAAGCATCTGCCTGCAATGTAGGAGACCTGGGTTTGATCCCTGGGTTGGGAAGATCCCCTGGAGAAGGAAATGGCAACCCACTCCAGGATTCTTGCCTGGAGAATCCCATGGACGGAGGAGCATTTTCGGCTATAGTCCATGGGGTCGCAAAGAGTCAGACACGATTGAGTGACTTCACTCACTCACTCAAACTATGGTGAGGATAATGAAGATAATGGCGACCTCCTTCAAAAGATCCCATGCATGTCCTGCTATACTCAGTGCCCCCAAACCTGCAGCAGGTCACCACTGACCCATGCCTCCACTGGAGACTCCTGGACACTCACAAGCAAGTCTGGGTCAGTCTCTTGTGTACATGAAACAACAGACTGGTTCCAAATAGGAAAAGGAGTACGTCAAGGCTGTATATTGTCACCCTGCTTATTTAACTTCTACGCAGAGTACATCATGAGAAACTCTGGGCTGGATGAAGCACAAGCTGGAATCAAAATTGCCAGGAGAAATATCAACAACCTCAGATATGCAGATGACACCACCCTTATGGCAGAAAGTGAAGAAGAACTAAAGAGCCTTTTGATGAAAGTGAAAGAGGAGAGTCAAAAAGTTGGCTTACAGCTCAACATTCAGGAAACTAAAATCATGGCATCTGGTCCCATCACTTCATGGCAAATAGATGGGGAAACAGAGGAAACAGTGACAGACTTTACTTTTTTTGGCTCCAAAATGACTGCAGATAGTGACTATAGCCATGAAATTAAAAGATGCTTACTCCTTGGAAGAAAAGTTATGACCAACCTAGATAGCATATTAAAAAGCAGAGACATTACTTTGCCAACAAAGGTCCGTCTAGTCAAAGCTATAGTTTTTCTAGTAGTCATGTATAGATGTGAGAGTTGGAATATAAGAAAAGCTGAGCTGAAGAATTGATGCTTTTGAACTGTGGTGTTGGAGAAAACTCTTGACAGTCCCTTGGACTGCAAGGAGATCCAACCAGTCCATCCTAAAAGAGATCAGTCCTGTATATTCATTGGAAGAAGCTGAAACTCCAAAACTTTGGCCACCTGATGCAAAGAACTGACTCATTTGAAAAGACCTGATGCTGGGAAAGATTGAAGGCGGGAGGAGAAGGGGACGACAGAGGATGAGATGGTTGGATGGCATCACCGACTCAATGGGCATGAGTTTGAGTAAAGTCCAGGAGTTGGTGATGGACAGGGAGGTCTGGCGTGCTGCAGTCCATGGGGTCGCAAAGAGTTGGACACGACTGAGCGACTGAACTGAACTGAACTTAAATTTTCACCCAGCAAAGAATCTGAAGGATCCAGTCACTGAATGTAGAGATTATCTGAAGCTAGGGAGCTCCAGCCACTTAGAGAATACTACAAGCTGAGAGAGTAGAATAAGGAAGCTCCCTTATTTTTGTGGAAGAATTTCAAACTTAAAAAAAAGGGTAAGTCAAACTTGCTATTCAAGAACAGCGCAATTCAACATCTTATCCACAAATCAGTACAGTTCTCTGAACTCTTTGCTTTCGATTTATGACATGAACAGTCATTGAGAATGAATTTTTTTTTGAGAGAACTAATTTTAGACCAGTTTGACAGATTGATTTTATTTCTATTGCAACAAATAATTTTAAAAATTGAATTTTTGTTTTTTCAAAATATTCTTTTTCTGGTGATTCGTTTTTATTGTATTTTACAAAAGAATTAGTCTGTAATGGATTTGGATATTAGTTTGAGATCAATATACTACGATATAAATAATTCTGTATTAATTGCATATTCTGTCATATTTTGTTCTAACACAGACAAATGGTACCAGGTGTCAGAGGTTTAAAAATATTTTATGGGAGAAGTCTTTTACCCATTAATTCAACTCTTTTATGTATATATTAAGAAAAGATTTCCACTATTTGTGTAAATCAAATGTATACACAGAAATCAATATTTGAGGAACACTATAATTAGGTAATAAAATACTAGATGATAGAAGATAAAGCAAATTTTCTGGAGTTATTAGAGAGTAACCAATAAAGAGATCACTAGGTACAGGGGCAGTTATATTTTTAGCAAAAGGCTGACAATGGAGGATGATTAATAGAATCATTAAAAGGTTAGAAATTATAGAATCCTATTTATTGTTTTTAATGCTGCTGCTGCTGCTGCTAAGTCGCTTCAGTCGTGTCCGATTCTGTGCAACCCCATAGATGGCAGCCCACCAGGCCCTGCTGTCCCTGGGATTCTCCAGGCAAGAACACTGGAGTAGGTTGCCATTTCCTTCTCCAATGCATGAAAGTGAAAAGTGAAAGTGAAGTCACTTAGTTGTGTCCAACTCTTAGCGACCCCATGGACTGCAGCTTACCAGGCTCCACCATCCATGGGATTTTCCATGCAAGAGTACTGGAGTGGGTTGCCATTGCCTTCAGCTCAAAATAAGGAACGGAGAAGGAAATGGCAACCCACTCCAGTATTCTTGCCTGGAGAATCCCAGGGACAGAGGAGCCTGGTAAGCTGCCATCTATGGGGTTGCACAGAATCGGACACGACTGAAGCGACTTAGCAGCAGCAGCAGCATCAAAAATAAGGAAAAGAATGTTGGAACTAAAAAGATAAGCTAATGGGTAAGTACTGCAGTTCCCCTTATATACACAATTTACATATATAAATGTATCCTTCTTCCTATTTTATAATATCCAGAATCACATACTATTAGAGCAAGAAGTAGTCATCACTGTTATATAACATAGCTTTCAAATTTACATATAAGACAACCAAAGACAAACGACTTAAAAGTTTAAGTAAACACACCTGAGTGTGCCCAGTACTTAAAGGAAGACCAAGAAGAACAGAAAACAAGTATTTTGATTCCCATTTCAGTAATTTTATGTGGTGACATGTTGGGATAGACTTTTAAGTAAGCTATCATATTAATTCCTTAGGAAAAGTCCTGTACTCAGAACCTAAAGTAATATATTTTCAAGAATGAGGCTTAGCTTTTCTTATATAAATCAATGAAAAAATAAGATTTATTTAACAAACTAAATGATTAACCATAATGGTAGGACGAGGGAAATTTTGCCAAATAGAGATAATGTAACTGAGTGAATAATAAAATGTATAAAAATTAGAGAATTTCAGGGTTAGAATAAACCTTAACTAAATCTATTTACACTCATTGTATATTTTAGCCTATCCACAGGAAGAATAGCACTGAATCTAAACCCAAAATTTGGAGCAGCCCTCATAGTCAACTAAAGAGTGTGAAATGCAGTACTTCGTGCAATCTCGAAAATGACAGAGTGATCTCAGTTGTTTCCAAAGCACACCATGCAACAGACAGAAACAGCAAGGACTTAACTGAAGCAGGAGAGATTAAGAAAAGATGGCAAAAATACACAAAAGAACTCTACAAAAAAGGTGATAATGACCCAGATAACCACGATGGTGTGATCACTCACCTAGAGCTAGACTTCCTGGAGTGTGAAGTCAAGTAGGTCTGAAGAAGTATTATTGCAGGTGGTGAAGGTGATGGAATTCCAACTGAGCTATTTCAAATCCTTAAAGATGATGCTATCAAAGTGCTGCACTCAATATGCCAGCAAATTTGGAAAACGCAGCAGTGGCCACAAGACTGGAAAAGGTCAGTTTTCACTCAAATCCCAAAGAAGGACAATGTTGCAGAATGTTTGAACTATTGTACAACTACACTCATTTCACATGCTAGCAAGGTTATGCTCAAAATCCTTTAAGCTAGGTTTCAGCAGTATGTGAACAGAGAACTTCCAGATGTACTAGCTGGGTTTAGAAAGGCAGAGGAACCAGAGATCAAACTGCCAACATTCAATGGATCATAGAGAAAGCAAGGGAATTTCAGAAAAACATCTGCTTCACTGACTTCGCCAAAGCCTTTGACTGTGTGGATCACAACAAACTGTGGAAAATTCTTCAAGAGATGGGAATACCAGACCACCTTATCTGCCTCCTGAGAAACCTGTATGCAGGTCAAGAAGCAACAGTTAGAACCAGACATGAAACAATGAACTGCTTCCAAATTGAGAAAGGAGTATGTCAAGGCTGTATATTGTCACCCTGTTTATTGAACTTATATGTACAGTACATCATGCATAATGCCAGGCTGGATGAATCACAAACTGAAATCAAGACTGCCAGGAGAAATATCAACAACTTCAGATATGCAGATGATACCACTTTAATGGCAGAAAGTGAAGAGGAACTAAAGAGCCTCTTGATGAAGGTAAAAGAGGAGAGTGAAAAAGGTGGCTTAAAACTTAACATTCAAAAAAAAGCTAAGATCATGGATGATTTCATGGCAAATGGTGTTGTGTTAGTCCCTCAGTTGTGTCCAACTCATTGGGACCCCATGAACTGTATCCTGCCAGGCTCCTCTCTCCATGGAATTCTCTAGGCAAGAATACTGGAGTGGGTTGCCGTTCTCTTCTCCAGGGTATCTTCCTGAGCCAGGGATTGAATCAGGGTCTCCTGCATTGCAGGCAGATTCTTTACTGTCTGAGCCACCAAACAGAAAGGGGAAAAGTGGAAACGGTGACAGATTTTATTTTCTTGGGTTCCAAAACCACTGCAGACGATGACTGCAGCCATAAAATTAAAAGACATTTGCTCTTTGAAAAGAAAGCTATGATAAATCTGAACAACATATTAAAAAACAGAGATATCCTTTAGCCAACAAAGGTCCATACAGTCAAAGCAAGGGTTGTTCCAATAGTCATGTACAGATGTGAGAGTTGAACCATAGAGAAAGCTGAGTGCCAAAAAATTGATGCTTTCGAATTGTGGTGCTGGAAAAGACTTTCCAAAGTCCCTTGGACAGCAAGGAGATCAAACCAGTCAATCCTAAAGGAAATCAACTCTGAATATTCACTGGACAGTCTGATGCTAAAGCTGAAGCTCCAATATTTTGGCCTCCCAATGCAAAGAGCTGACTCACTAGAAAAGTCCTTGGTGCTGGGAAAGACTGAAGGCAAAAGGAGAAAGGGGCAGCAGCGGATAAGATGGTTGGATGGCATCATTGACTCAGTGGACATGAGTTTGAGCAAACTCCAGGAGGTAGTGAAGGGAAGCCTGGTGTGCTGCAGTCCATGGGGTGGCAAAGAGTTGGACACGACTTAATGATTGAACAACAACCACAACCAATATGAAGAACAGCAATGAATCTAAACCCAAAATTTCTAAGTTTTTGGACTTGTAAACTCTGCTGACTTATAAAAACAGACATTACTTCCTTAGTACTTTTATAAGCCAGGTACGAGGCTAACCCTTTATTTAAAAGCCTCATCACAAACATTGTGAAGACGTTATTATTATTAACCTCATTTTACAGATGGCATAATTAAAGAGAAGTCAAGTAAGTTGTACATATAAACACTGCTAATGTGAGATCAGACTTTGATATGCTTATGTATCCCTCATTCATATTCATTATACCATATAGCAGTCTAGCAAGTCAGGCAAGGTAACATCACAGGCAGTCATAAAGGCCCTGGAGTCAGAACACTGGAGTTCACATCCAGCCTTTACTGGATACTAAAACTGTGTGACTCAGGGAAAGTTACTCAACCTCTCTGTGCTTGTCATTTTCTTTACTATAAAATGACAGTGTGGCTATGGTGAGGAATTCTAAATATTAGGTTTATAGTAAGTACTCAATAAATGTTAGCTACCATTACCAAGGGTCAAGGAGTCAACTCAAGCTAAAGTAGGCCTCTTTGTTATCCTGGGCACAGCAAAATCAACTTATTAGTTCTACTACCCCTAATCTCTCTGTCTGGTGGGAGGAAGGCAATTCTGCTTCTACAGTATTTCTCAAAGTCATATATTTCTCCTGCTGAAGTAAACAGTCTCAGACATCTTCCCATGCCAGAACTTGTTCAGAGGTATCAGCCTCAAAGGGGTTATTAGTATAACTTTATAAACAACAACAACAAAAAGGAAATATTTGATGATGGTAATGAAACTGTAAAATTGTAAGCCAAATCAATATTCACTATAAGAAACACTGAATATCATACTTCTAACCAAGCAATATATTGTTTAAAGCAGTGGTTCTCAAAAGTACTTGGACATTAGTCTGAAAAACTCCTAGTTTGAGTTAAAGTTAAGGTGACCCAGAATTACATAAGGATCTCTGGGGATGGAGCTGAGACATCAAGTTTGGCAAGGGGGTGGTAATCGCCATAGAGGATTCTAATCTGTAACCAAAGCTGAGACTCTGCTTTAATTGCTACCAAGTAAAAATGAAAGATAAAAACTTCCCAAGGTTGAGTCTGGAAATCTATATTTTCAGAAAACATCCCAATATGATGATTGACCATATTGGGAATTGCTGCTTTAGAATAGGTGAAATTGAAAGTAAAGTGACTCAGTCGTGTCCAGCTCTTAGTGACCCCATGACTATATAGTCCACTGAATTCTCCAGGCCAGAATACTGGAGTGGGTAGCCGCTCCCTCCTCCAGGGGATTGTCCCAACCCAGGGATTGAACCCAGGTCTCCCACATTGCAGGCAGATTCTTTACCAGCTGAGCCACCAGGGCTTCTAAGGAAGCCCTAAGAACATGTAACACCCCAATAAAATAGCTGAGAGTCTTTATTTATAGTTATGAAGTCTACAGAAACATTGCCAATGGAGTTTTCAGACAGAAAATAGCTGGTAATAGTTTGGATTCCAGATCATAAAATTGAAAATAGAATCATAAGATCTCATTACTAACCTATAAACAACATACAGGAGTTGGAGGTTTAAAGTGAAGTTTAAATGTGTATTTTCCACTTCCATTACACTTAAACCATAACCCTTAACATAGAGCCAACATAATTCATCTTTTACCTACTAGGAATTATTTCCATAGGCAAACTGTATGAAACTCAGTCCTTATAATACAGAAGACACAGCACAAAAATCACAGCTATGTAGCAACCAGGCAAAAACAGTGCTGATTTATGAAACTTAACAGACTTAGAAATAGAAACAAAGCACTAAATATTCATGAAATCCCATACAGTGCCGGCACATAAGTTACATCTCAGTGATTTGTAACTTAGTTATAGGCAAAAAATAATAATCTGAGCACATCCCAACATATGGAACCTTTCTAGTGTTAAGTTTCACTAATTTTTGGTCTTATTTTATTTTGAGTCATAAATAAATTATGAACATGCTGTAAATAGTCTGTAAATAGTTAGCCATAATCTAAACCTCCCAAAGAAAAGCAAACAAAGATTTAATCAGCAAAACAAGGGAGTAACTATGGAAAGAAGAATTTAATGAAAATCTTCTCTGATTGTAATGTTTTCAGAAAGCGGTAAAAGCTCTTAAAGACACAAGTGAAAGAAGCAAGTAAAATTCTGTCCTTCAACAAAGCAACATCATAAACCTATCAAGCAGAATTAAAGAAAACAATCTGTGCCATGTACTCTTTGAATTAATCATAAATTCAAGCTATAATCTGATAGTTAACACAATAATCAAGGAAATCTTAACTTTCAATGAGTTACCTTGCCAATTTTGGTTCCAGTTTCATAATATAATTATTCCAATTATTTTTTTTTGCATCCATAGTGATGACAGATGCAAACTTCAAATGCAAACACTATGACTATAATCCATGTTTAAAGTGGAAAGATCAAAAGCATTTCATTGGTAAAATCTAACAATTCAACCAAAAATCTGATTATTTATTTCAGATATATTGTATTTTTTTAAGAAATATAATTCAAGTAATTGTTTAAAATTCATTCTTTTTACCCTTTTTGTACCCTGATTTTCTTTTTACCTTCAATGTGTGATAGACCATAATTAACCTGAAGTAGCTCCGGAAAGTAGTGCTGTTCTTTTACAACTGCTAAATTAAAAAAAAAAAAATTAGTCTAATTAGAAAAAATTTATAATCAAGATACACACAGTTGTGTGTGTGAAGGGAGGCTGTTTTCAAATGGCCTTAGTTTACCTGTGATACAAATAAATGCTCAGAGATAATGTATCACCTCCACTGAAATGCTTTTGTTCTTAAAAAAGCAAGTGTGATACTGGGATGCATAAATAGTAGTTAAGCATTAGGAATGTGAAGTGACACATCCAGAATAAAACTATAAATAAATAAAACACTGGTCAGACCCACATGAGCACAAATTGTTTATATTCAGAGATTCAAGAGAGAGATGTACAGAGCAGTAAAAATGATCAAAGGATTTAAAAATAGAACCTATAACAAAAGTCTTGACAAAATGAGATTATTCAGCAAAGGAATTTTTAATAATGGTTCTCAAGTATGTGAAGAGGATGATATCAGCTGCTCTCCATCTTTACTGAGGAATGAATAAGTAAAAATAAGATTAAATTTCAGGAGAGTAGACTTAAGTGAGATATAAGAGGATATCTTATATCAGCTACGTTTTTTAAAAGAGCAAATCATCAAAAAGATCTGAGGAATTTCCTTCCTTGGAGATATATATATATGTAAAGGTATATATTCTTGTTCAAAATGTTTCAGTGAAGTCTACTACCATCAGAACTCAGGATAGGAAGACCATACTTCCCAATCACCATCTACTGGTTTCAAATACTCTAAAAATGGAGACTTACTATGTCATCAGAAGAATTAAACACTGAACTATTCAAAAGATTTTGTGGTTTATACTTAAAATATGTTCAGTCCCTATTAGATAACTAAAGTAAATGAGAAACCATCCTTTTTTAGTTAACCAATAAGTTTCTGCATGGCCTGTGACAAACTTTTTTTTTAAAGCGACTTTACTCTATCCTTACATGTGGAGAAAATCTGCTATCATACGGATTAGGCTGTCAGTGTCTTCCCGTCTCTCACCTGACACAGGAGTACTTCGGTAATGAATCTAGTTCATGAAGTCAGCTGGAACCATGCTCTCTCTGGAACAGGCATACCTTCAGCATGTGACCCTCTCATCACAACTCTCTGATCCCACAGGAGAGATATGGACACAGCAATAATTTGCTGGTTCTATTATACTGTTATCAGCACTCCCAGAGGAAGATAAATGCCAAGTGAAAGAAGAAACTGGAGCAGGTCTCCATGTAGACCAATTCTGCTGTCACTGATCAAAATTTTCAATGCTTGTCTGTATTCTGTGCAAATAAATAGCTAACATTTATGAAGTATATGCTACATACATATAATATAAAAAGTAAAAAGTAACTGTTACTGCTGGTTCATAATTGTTC
The DNA here is from genome assembly GCF_032452875.1 of Bos javanicus. NCBI lineage: Eukaryota > Metazoa > Chordata > Mammalia > Artiodactyla > Bovidae > Bos > Bos javanicus. Next base: position 27,161,419 of record NC_083871.1, on the reverse strand, counting down.
TACTTATTTAATCCTCACAATCTGAAGAGGTTGATACTATTATTGTCATCCCTTTTACAGATGAAGAAACTTTGGCAAAGACATGTTAAGTAATTTGCCCAAAGCCACCAAGATGTTAAGCTATTGAGCCAGAATTCAAACCCAAATAATCCGGCATCAGACCCTGCAGGCAAATTGATAACACAAAACTGCCCCTCTGTTGTTGGATTAAACATACAAAAAATAAAAACTTGCCTTTTTCCATTCTCCACATTATACTTGGAAGCATCATTAATTACTACCTTTCTAGGCACCAAACACAGTGCAGAACCAGCCAAAGTTAGTGAAAATAAACTAATGCTTTAAATTTATATATAATTTTCAAGAAATAAAATAATATCTCATTGTCATAAATTCATTTATCCACTGGCAAAACCTCTTTTTTCATGTCTACAAAAAGAAGAAAACAGATTGACACTAATAAGCTGTTTCTTGTTTTTCATTGTAGTTTATTTGAAAAGAGAGCTCATGAATTGAATTGATAAGAAGTAAATTAACATATAAGGATATGAAGCAGAATGTATTTACACAGAAAGTGACTGTTGGTGAAGTAAACTGCTAAAGTCAACAACAATCACAAGCAATATTTTTAAAGCCAAATTACTAGAAGGTAGTATATAGAATATACATTCATTATATATCTTTAGTTTCTCTTAGCACTGACCTTAAATTTATAATAAATATAAGAATAACCTTGATTTCAAAGGTCCTAGCAAACATGAGAAAACCAAGTTGGAACTATAACTACCATGGCACAAGCACACTCTAGCTAATTCAAAAAGTGAGCGCTCTCTCTGAAGGTCCCACTGTGAGCTATTTCTGACAATTTCTCAGACTATCGGTTTCTGTTACTTATAAATAGCCTGCAGACTTGTCCAGTCCAGTCTCTTTATCAGCCACCATGACACAGTCTCTGCTACCACTAACTTTCCTGAGATGGCTTCTCTCAGGCACAAGTGTTCTTTGCCTGTGGCAATTGCTGCTTCCTGCTTCCACCATTCTGCCCTCAGGGAGGGAATATGAGCAAACTCTCACCCTAAATTCTGGATTTAAGAGCTAAGACTAACTATAATTATCTTGGGTTTCAGTTTTACAGATTTCAAGGGTCAAGGGTAATGGAAGTTAAGGCCTGAGGCCTGTCCAAGGTGAAGAGTCTCATGGGAGACTTTCGACTCATTAAATTGGGGCCCCAAAGCTTTCTATGGAACCACAGGTAAACCTGCGCCCACGATCTATAGGAGGGAAAGGTGGTTTGTTGTTGAGCATAGCACACAGCAGAGAAAAACAGTGTTAAGAAACAGAGGTGAAGGGGCTAGGAGGTCTGGATCCATGAGAAGATGTGAACTTAGGTTACCCTTGCATAGTTCTGCAGCCTAAGGTTATATCAGCTTGACAGTCCAGGGAAACTTAAGGTAGTCCCAGACTAACAGCAACTCCATACAGGAGTCAGAAGTAAATTCTCTCTAGAAGAAAAAAATTTCATTCTAGGCCTCAAAGAATTTCCTCAAATAAAATTTCATATGCCATAATGGTACGTAGCTAAGTATAAACAAGCACAAAGGAAAAAGAGCAAGCATGAGCAAGAAAAACAGACAGCAGATACAGATTTCAAAAACTTCAGATACTGAAATTACTAGATGTATCTTATAAAACAGCTATTGTACTATTTTTTAATAGATTGATGGATCTAGAAATTAACATAGTGAATAAAGTTAGAGAAAGACAAATACTATAAAATGATATCATTTATATCTGAAGTATAAAAAATAATACCAAAATAAATCTATATACAAAACAAAACCAGACTCATAGAAATGGAAAACAAACCTGTGGTTACCAAAGGTGAGAGGGAGGTGGGGAGGGGCAAATTAGAAGTATGAGATTAACAGATACAAATTACTAGACGTAAAAATAGATAAACAACAAGGGTTAACTCTATAACACAGGGCATTATATTCAGCATCTCATAAGAATGTATAATGAAATGCAGTCTGAAAAAAATAACTAAATTATTATTCTGTACTCCTGAAAGTAACACAATACTGTAAATCAACTATACTTAATAAATAGGAAAAATAAAAATACACTTAACTAGGCTATAACCAACCCAAGTTTCCACCTCCCCAAAAAAATAGTTTGAAATAAGGACAAGTTTGAAGACAACGTTCACAGAGCAATGAACTCTAAAAACTGCCCCAGGAGAACTTTAAAAGACTAAACAAAATGTCTTCAAATGAAAAATGCAATAATTAAAATAAAAAACTCAACAGTTGCTCACATCTATTAGAACAGCCAAAATCTAGAACACTGACAGCACCTAATAATGGTGAGAATGTGGTGCAGCACAAACTCTCATACATTGTTGGGAATACAAAATGGTACAGTCACTTTGGAAGACAGATTGTCATTTTTCTCACAAAACTAAATATACTCTTATTATACAATCCAGAAATCGCACTCCTTGATATTTAACAAAGGAGGTGAAATTTTTCAGCTCAGTTCAGTTCAGTTCACCGGCTCAGTCATGTCTGAGCCTTCGCTATTCCATGGACTGCAGCATGCCAGGCTTCTCTGTCCATCATCAGCTCCTGGAGTTTACTCAAACTAATGTCCATTGAGTCAGTGATGCCATCCAACCATCTCATCCTCTGGCATCTCATTCTACTCCCGCCTTCAATCTTTCCCAGCATCAGGGTCTTTTCCAATAGGTTGGCTCTTCTTATCAGGTGGCCAAAGTATTAGAGTTTCAGTTTCAGCATCAGTCTTTCCAATGAATGTTCAGAACTGATTTCCTTTAGAATTGACTGGCTGGATCTCCGTGCAGTCCAAGGGACTCTCAACAGTCTTCTGCAACACCACAGTTCAAAAGCATCAGTTCTTAGCGCTCAGCTTTCCTTAGAGTCCAACTCTCACATCCATACATGACTACTGGAAAAACCATGGCTTTGACTAGAAGGACCTTTGTTGGCAAAGTAATGTCTCTGCTTTTTAATATGCCATCTAGGTTGGTCATAACTTTTCTTCCAAGGAGCAAGTGTCTTTTAATTTCATGGCTGCAATCACCATCTGCAGTGATTTTGAAGCCCAAAGAAATAAAGTCTGTCACAAGGTAGGTTCACCCTTGGTAAAAATAAAAATGTACCATACTGGTGAATGACGTTGATAATAAGGGAGGCTATATGTGTGTGAGGGCAGGGGGTACATGAGAAATCTCTGTACCTTGCACTCAATTTTGTTGTAAGGTTAAACTGTTCTAAAAAATTAAGTTGTTTAAATAACTCAATAAACTGGTTTATAAAATAACAGACCCATATAAAAAGAGATGATAAAGAATCTGCCTATACTGCAGGAGACCCGGGTTTGATCCCTGGATTGGGAAGATCCCCTGGAAAGGAAATGGCAACCCACTCCAGTATTCTTGCCTGGAGACTTCCACAGACAGAGGAGCCTAGCAGGCCCCAGACCATGATGTCACAAAGATTCAGACACTACTAAGTGACTAGTTCAGTTTAGTTCAGTCGCTCAGTCTTGTCTGACTCTTTGTGACCCCATGAACCACAGCACACCAGGCCTCCCTGTCCACCACCAACTCCCGGAGTTCACCCAAACCCATGTCCATTGAGTCGGTGATGCCATCCAACCATCTCATCCTCTGTTGTCCCCTTCTCCTCCTGGCCTCAATCTTTCCCAGCATCAGGGTCTTTTCCAATGAATCAGCTCTTCGCATGAGGTGGCCAAAGTATTGGAGTTTCAGCTTCAGCATCAGTCCTTCCAATGAACATTCAGGACTGATTTCCTTTAGGATGGACTGGTTGGATCTCCTTGCAGTTCAAGGGACTCTCAACAATCTTCTCCAACACCACAGTTCAAAAGCATTAATTCTTCTGTGCTCAGTTTCATTTACAGTCCAACTCTCACATCCATACATGACTATTGAAAAAACCATAGCCTTGACTAGACGGACCTTTGCTGGAAAAGTAATGTCTCTGCTTTTGAATATGCTATCTAGGTTGATCATAACTTTCCTTCCAAGGAGTAAGCATCTTTTAATTTCATGGCTGCAGTCACCATCTGCAGTGATTTTGGAGCTCAGAAAAATAAAGTCAGCCACTGTTTCCACTGTTTCCCCATCTATTTGCCATGAAGTGATGGGACCAGGTGCCATGATCTTAGTTTTCTGAATGTTGAGTTTTAAGCCAACTTTTTCACTCTCCTCTTTCACTTTCATCAAGAGGCTCTTTAGTTCTTCTTCACTTTCTGCCATAAGGGTGGTGTCAGCTGCATATGTGAGGTTATTGATATTTCTCCCAGAAATCTTGATTCCAGCTTGTACTTCCTCCAGCCCAGCATTTCTCATGATGTACTCTGCATATAAGTTAAATAAGTAGGGTGACAATATACAGCCTTGATGTACTCCTTTTCCTATTTGGAACAGTCTGTTGTTCCATGTCCAGTTCTAACTGTTGCTTCCTGACCTGCATACAGATTTCTCAAGAGGCAGGTCAGTGGTCTGGTATTCCCATCTCTTGAAAAATTTTCCACTGTTTATTGTGATCCACACAGTCAAAGGCTTTGGCATAGTGACTAAGTGACTAACACACACACATATATGAAAATAGAATGAGTAAGCTGGAAGACAGGGCAGAAGAGAAGCAGAATACAATGCAGACACGCAAATATTTTTTAAAGAAACTGAAACACAGGTTCCTGGAAAACAGAATGAGAGATATATTTTGAGTTTCATCAGAATTCCAGTGAGAGGAAAAAGAATTAGACAGAAGCAATATTTGAAGAAGCAATTAAAAAACAATTCACAACTAATGGAAAAACACTAACCTATAGACTCAAGAAACCAACCGAATCTCAAGCAAGTAATTACTTTACAAAATTCCACACCTAGACATATAATAGTGATTGTGCATCAGAACAGAGAAGGCAATGGCACCCCACTCCAGTACTCTTGCCTGGAAAATCCCATGGATGGAGGAGCCTGGTGGGCTGCAGTCCATGGGGTCGCTAAGAGTCAGACACGACTGAGTGACTTCATTTTTACTTTTCACTTTCCTGCATTGGAGAAGGAAATGGCAACCCACTCCAGTGTTCTTGCCTGGAGAATCCCAGGGACGGGGAGCCCGGTGGGCTGCCGTCTATGGGGTCGCACAGAGTCGGACACGACTGAAGTGACTTAGCGGCGGTGCATCAGAAAGAAATAAAAGGAAAAGGAAAGAGAGAAGGAAATAGAGAAAGGAAGGAAAGAAGGAAGTGATGGAGGAAGGAAAATCAAAATCTTCTGGAGGAGAAAAAATGTATTTTTAAAAGAATAGCATTAAAGGAGACTGAGTTCTAAACTCCAAGCCAAAGTTTTTCAACAGCAGTATCTTGAAAATCTATAAGGATATTTTTCAAGCACATGCAAATGACCCCAAATGAAAGGCTTAAAATGTAAAAATAAGAGCAAAAAGAGTAGATACATATAGTTACATATACACAGGTGCACGTGTGCTAAGTCCCTTCAGTCGTGTCCATCTCTTTGCAAACCTGTGGACCATGCCAGGCTCCTCTCTCCATGGGATTCTCCAGGAAAAAATACTGGAGTGGGTTGCATTCCTTTCTCCAGGGGATCTTCCCGACCCAGGGATCGAATCAGCGTCTCTTGCATCTCCTGCCCTGGCAGCGGGGTTCTTTACCGCTAGTGCCACCGGGTATATGTACGTGAACGTTGGTTACATACAATAACAATACTAATGTGATTGCAGAAGTAAAAAAGAGGAGGAAGGAAAGAAGGAAAATAGGAAAATCAACCAAACCTTTTAAAAGATTACTAACATAACTATATTAACACCAGACAAATTAGAATTTAAGCCAAAAGGCATTACTAAAAAAGTATTACTTTAAAATGATATCTCAGTTCATCAAAAAGTTACAGCAACTTAAATTTGTAAATAACAAGCCTCAAAATACAGAGAAACTAAAAAAGAGAAACACAAGGACAGAGAGATATATAGCAATAATCACTGTGGAAATTTTAACATATTGATCTCGTTATTTGATAAAATAGATTTTTTTTAATCAGTAAAGATACAGAAAATAAAAATAACATCACAAACAAACCTCATCTAATGTGTGTGTGTATGTACATAGCACTCAAGAGTATGTACTTTTTCTAGCAGACAAGAAAGACTTAGGAAAAGTGACCACCTACGAACATACAAGTTTGGCAAATTTCAAAGGACTTAAATCACACAGAGCACGTTTTCTGACTTCAGTCAAGCTCACACAGCAAGGAAGACCCAGCACAGCCAAATAAATAAATAAAATTAACAGATTTCTGGTGAAACTGATCAAAAAGAAAGAGAATAGTTTCAAAATCTAATACCAGAAATGACAAAAGTAATCACATTAAATATGCTGCAGATATAAAAATATACAGTAAAAGGGTACTGTGGGAACTATTGTTAATAGATTTGAAAATTTAGATAAAATAGGAAATTTTGCATAAAAATAAAACTTAAGAAAACTGACCAAAACATGGAAGTATGTACATAAATAATAATCTATAACCTAAATGTAACTGATAACCATTAGAAAAACTGAATAAGTAGTCAAATATCTTCTGGTGCAGTTCCACCTAATGTCAAAGTTTATACAACTTTTCCATAGAATAGAAGAAGATGAAATGCTCTCCAACTCATACATAGGTAGCATAATCTTGCTTTCTTAACCTAGAAATTAACCTAGAATTATGGTCTAAATTTTCTCATAAAGGTACAAGAAAATATTCTAAATAAAATATAGGCTAACTGAATCAACTAATATATAAAAAAGATAATATGTCATTATTGAATTGGGTTTATCCTATGAATGTAAGGTCTGTTTAACATTAGAAAAGTAATCATTATAATTTACCATATTAAGAGGATAACCACGAAAAATCCTAACAATCATGAAAGAGGCAGAAAAAAGCACTTGATATAATCCAAGTCCCTTTCTTGATTAAAAAAAAAAGAAGTAGAAACGTTCAAAAAACTAATAATAGGATGGATTTAACCTTATAGAGCATTTCCTAAATACAACATACAAACATCATACATAATGGTAAAACATTAAAAAAATTTCCTTTTAAAATTAGAAATAAGGCAAGAATGCCCACTTGTCACCACTTCCAGTCAACCTGACATTAGAGGTCTAGCTAGCACCACAGGCAAGGAGGGAAAGTACAAGGAATAGAATGAAGAGCTATGTTGTTATTTATTTCCAGATGATATATGGTTTATATAGAAACTTGTAAAAGTCACAAATAAATTTTTTAAGAACAGACACAAAATTTAGACTATCGAATATATTACTATGTAATAGAAAATACAATTTCCTATGATACCATTTAAATCATACAAAATGAAGTACCTGGAAATACCTTAAAAATGTAAAAACACATATCTGAGGATAGATTTCTATGCAAAAATTACAATACCTTATTGTCATTTAATAGAGTAATTTAAAAGAGAAAAAGCTGGGAGCTGCAGCTGACACCTGTCCCTAGCATCTCAAGAGAGTACTGTACCACATATTGCTAGCCCAGGAAAAGATCAAAATCCAACTTCAGTTTATAATGAAAGTGATTCCTTTTACTACGTCGTAAAGTTGAAAAATTGTTAGTTGAACCAATGTAAGTTGGAAAGAGTCTGAACAATGGTTTCCTCCCAAATGGCAACATCAGATTAAATTAGCAAGTATTTACTCTGTACAATACTTAGGATCATCTTGGACATGTGCTTTTCAGAGTTTGATGAAAAGACTTTCTCAGTGATGAATGCTGTACGATACTCAAGGAGGGGAAATGGGATAATACACAGGAGAGCCTCTTCAATTCAGTTCAGTCACTCAGTCGTGTCTGACTCTTTTCCACCCCATGAATCGCAGCACGCCAGGCCTCCCTGTCCATCACCAACTCCCAGACTTCACTCAAACTCACGACCATGGAGTCGGTGAAGCCATCCAGCCATCTCATCTTCTGTTGTCCCCTTTTCCTCCTGCCCCCAATCCCTCCCAGCATTAGAGTCTTTTCTAATGAGTCAACTCTTCGCATGAGGTGGCCAAAGTACTGGAGTTTCAGCTTTAGCATCATCCCTTCCAAAGCCTCTTAGTTTCATTTCATTCAATTCTTCAGTGCTAATTCAGTGCTAATAAGTGGTAATAGTTTTCAGTTGTTCAAATATCTAATGGATTTTTTAAATACCCCAAATAAGAATTCACATCTTACATGTATTTGCTAAAGTATTTCTGGAACATACTATAGGTATTTTAAGTTGAAGGATATAAATATATACACTTGGAAGGAAAGTTATGACCAACCTAGATACCATATTCAAAAGCAGAGACATTACTTTGCCAACAAAGGTTCGTCTAGTCAAGGCTATGGTTTTTCCCGTGGTCATGTATGGATGTGAGAGTTGGACTGTGAAGAAGGCTGAATGCCGAAGAACTGATGCTTTTGAAGTGTGGTGTTGGAGAAGACTCTTGAGAGTCCCTTGGACTGCGAGGAGATCCAACCAGTCCATTCTGAAGGAGATCAGCCCTGGGATTTCTTTGGAAGGGATGATGCTAAAGCTGAAACTCCAGTACTTTGGCCACCTCATGCGAAGAGTTGACTCATTGGAAAAGACTCTGATGCTGGGAGGGATTAGGGGCAGGAGGAGAAGGGGACGACAGAGGATGAGATGGCTGGGTGGCATCACTGACTCGATGGACGTGAGTCTGAGTGAACTCTGGGAGTTGGTGATGGACAGGGAGGCCTGGCGTGCTGTGATTCATGGGTTCAAAGAGTCGTACATGACTGAGCGACTGATCTGATCTGATCTGATCTGATCTATGTATATATATATGTATGTATATATATACAGTTCATAAAGGACTATGTGACATTTGAAAGCAATATTCAGATGTACAAAAGAACACGAAAAGATCTAGAAGCAAAATAAAATATGCCAAACTTACAAGGGCTAGTGAAATGAGTAGAAGCAAAGTAAATCAACTAGCACCTTTTATCTTCTCAAATGGTAAAATAAATGTAAATGATGCAAACTAGTGGTTCTCAAAAGTGTGGTCACCAGAACAGCAGCATCAGCATCACCTGGTGTCTTGTAAGAAACATGAAGTCTGAGGCTCCCCTTGGGGGACTGACTGATCAATAACTCTAGGGATCAGGCTCTGGAATCTCATACTCCCTACTGGTGATCCTGCTGCCCATAAAATTGGAGAATCACTGAATCATTTCAAACCATACGACATTCAATATATTCTTATGTGAATGGACAATTGGTCTTAATGTTTATTATGAAGATTAATGATCACAATGGAAGGGAAAAACAGTCTTTAAAATGGGTTGAATAGCATAAATGGAACTTGCATTTTGTCAAATTAACATAAGTATCTTTTTACTAATTTCAGGAAACTGATACTCTACATGAGAAGGGAAAGATCTATTATCAATAGCTGCCTTAAAATACTTTAAAATATTTCACATAAATATTTAGAGAGATATGTTTATTGAAATTAACCAGTTATGGAACCTCTCCATATATTGCCTCAACTATATTGCAGCCCACCTAACTTTATTATAATTCCAAGACTATTTTTTCATACTAAGATTTTTAAGTTCACTATAAAGTTTTTTAATTCCAAAATGTGTTTAAAAAATACCATCATAAGTCTAATATACTCAAAATTAAAGTCACATTTCTGAATAACAAAATTTTTGTCTTTTTCTTCTATTTGTTTCACTCATATTTACTTACCTAATCACCATCTTCACATCTATTGTATAAAATGACAGATTTCCAACTAAAAGCTCAGTAAACACACACAGTAGTCAACTTTAATTGTAAACAATCACAAAACAAACTTTAAAGCATTTCTACCAATATAAAGCTCTGTGGGAAATTGTTTTCTCAAAGTATTGTAGATGATTATTATGAACAAAATAAAAGAGGTAAGGTAATGTTACAATAATGATCTGGAACTGTGAGTCAAATGAGGAAGATTAAAGGCACAAAGAAACTCTTCCTAATAAACAAGCAGATAACTGCTGGAAAGAAAAATATGTTACTTTTTGAAATTAACTGCCAAACATTCTCAACCTACACAAATCTGTCATAAAGGACATCTAAATCTGTCCTTGTTTGTAACGTGTGTTGTGACAAGATTTGACAGTTTATCAAAGAACTATAATTGCCACCTAAACATCTAGCATTTTGTCAACTGCAAGCATGTTTAGTGAAAGCATTTATTTTACTTAAAATACAACAACCATTTTTCTCCACTTTCTGAAAGAACTGACTGAATTTCTTTTCTCCTTAGCTGATCAAGCTGTATCAGGGCTCTCTGAATTATTTATGTTGAAATTGTGAAGGGTAAAAGAATAATCAGTAAAGCAAGAAACTATTACCAAGGTAATAGATATATTCTGGGTATTGACTCAAAAGACCTTCAAAATATAGCAATTCTTACAGATCTGTAAAGATGACATTTAAATATGCTGGCCTTGGGAAGGAGAAAGATAAGGCATTTTCTCCATACCACAATTTCTGTTTCCAGAGTAATTTATTAAGAAACAATCTCTTAAATAGAAAGAATGTGTTATTCAATGGGCATTATGCCTCCCTGTAACTTTGGTCTGAAACAGTGACAAGATAGATGTCTTTATCAGCCTACAGAGACTAAAATAAACAGTAGCTAAATTCCCTTACAGCAGATCCATGTAACATAAATATCAGAGTAAAAAAGATATTTCTATGACATTACTAATAACTTATCTCTTTCTGGATATAATTTTTTAAAGTAAAAGGATTTTCCAATCTCAGTTTTGGGGTTTTGTTCTTTGTTGTAGATGTTCAATAGAAGAGTAAAGATTTTGTGCAACAATTTCTGCGTGACCTTTTGACTTTTCGTTCATTCTGACAGACCTCAAATAAAAGGCCAAGACATGATACACTAAGAAAAGCCCTATTTGGAAATTCAGGGATTCTGTGTCCTAATCCACATTCTGCCTCAAATTACCTGTTAGATCCCTGGCAACTTGCTTCATTTCTCTGAGCCTTGGTTCCATATCTGTGAACTGGGATGTTAGACCTAGTGGTTTCTAAGGTCATTTCCATCTTTAACATTTTATCATTCTAGACAAATCTCTGTAAGTGTGAGGTGTTGCAAGAGTGAGAGCATGGAGCAAAAATAGCAGCAACACAAAAATTTCTCCTACTTAACACCTCAAGGAAAATGCAACCAACTATGGTTTTTAATGTTTACATTAGCATTCACTTCGATTTGGATAATAATAAGTCTATTTAAAAACCTGTTTTGTTTTTCTTTAAAAACTGAAAACTGTGTGACATGTTGAGAACACTAAGAGAAAAATCATTTTAATCAAAGCTGCAAGTACTTTTCAGTGCTGCTAAATTAAGCCACAGAATTTTCTTTAGAAATCACTGTATGTAATCTTGGCTGAGGATGAGAATTATATAGTATAGGTGTGTCTGTGGATTTTGTGATAGGAAAGAACATGAATGAAGGGTTGTGGACTGAAATGGGCTGCTATAAGGTTCAAAATATTATTTAGTAATTTCAAAATATTATAAAATAATTATTTTGGTTTTAGATAAAATAAAAATATCCCAGAACCAAATGTCAAACACAGAATTAACATGATAAAGTTTTCTGATCTCTAATGTCTACATTATTTTTATGACACAGTTTGTTGTCAAAACCCCTGGTATCTATGATCCCCTCTACGTTTCAGCCCTTAACTCCAACCCCTAATGCATTTGGAAGCAGTGTACTTAAATTTGCTAGCAAAGATGTTAATCATCATACATATTTTTTTAGTCTTTTTTAAATTATAAAAGTAATGAAGGTTCAAATACCACATTAACAATGTCAATAAATTGTGCATAACTAACTCCAACTACTATCAACCTACTCCCATCTCCAAAGGTAATCATAATAAAAATAAGATGTCCCTAGTGGCTCAGTGAATGGCTAATAATTCTCCTGCCAATGAAGGGACACGGGTTTGATCACTGATCCAGGAAGATTCCACCTGCCTCAAGGTAACTAACCCTACACGCTGCAACTATTGAAGCCTGAGTGCCCTAGAGGCAGTGCTCTACAACAAGAAAAGCCACTGCAATGAGAACCCGGTGCCCCACAACTAGAGAGTTGCCCCCGCTGGCCACAAGTAGAGAAAGCCCACATGCAGCAAGGAAGACGCAGGCAGCCAAAAATAAATAATAATTTTTTAAAGACTTCCATAATTATTTGATGCTCTGACTATATTACTTAATTTTAAATACATAAATATATTATGCATATTTCTATGAATTTTTTTCACATTTAAAAATAAATTGGAGATACTTCTATATGATTTCTTTCGCATGACTATTACAATCTCTTTAACAGCAGCCCTGTGTACCAACTATACATTACCTGATAATTTAGCTATTGACAGACATTTATTGGTTTCCGTATTTTGCTTTTATAAACAATTCTAGAGAGTTACTATTCGTCATTCACCATCTTGTACTCTGTAAAAGGCTCAAAAACTTGACACACATAATACCTCAGGAAATTTTGACTAAAAGGATTAATACAGAAAGAAATAGTTATCAATATATTTTAAGAATATTTCTAGGGAGTAGATTCCTAGAAGACACATTGAGTCAAAGGTTATATGCGAAATTTCCCTCACAAAATCCCTCACTTAAACATCCCATTAGAATAGAAGGAATTATCTATCATAATTTTGGCTCAACTGGTGTGTGAAAATGTATCATTTTCTTGATTTCTAGTGTTTTTATTTTTCATATGTTTATTCTTACTTACCTTTCCTCGCTTGAAAGAACTCAGGACACATTCTAGATATTTCCTCCAGTCCAGACCTTTTCGAAGTTACATTTTTTGCCTAACAGAAATTTTATATTTTCACTTATTCAGATTTAAGCTGCCCTTGGAAACTAAAACAGGCACTAACAGAAGGGGGAAAAAAGTTCACGAACTGAAAAAATGTTTAATTCTCTTTTGTGAGGTCCGTTCCAAGCAGGAATTTTTTTTAAAAAGATCTAGGGTAGCAGTTTAAAATCGCGCACCGCCTGACGGGACCGGAAGCACAGAGTAACAACCAGAAGCCGTTAGTTAGAGTCTACAGTATCTGGCGCCCGAGGTGGCGCCTGGCATAGTCTGCCGTCTGAGTTTTGTTCCTGTCTCAGCCGCCGGCGTGATCAATGGACGCAAAGAGCCTACTGCAGTTGACCAAAAAGCCAAATATCAAAATCTTCAGCGGCAGCTCCCACCAGGACTTATCCCAGAAAATCGCCGACCGATTGGGCCTGGAGCTGGGCAAGGTGGTGACCAAGAAATTAAGCAACCAGGAGACCTGCGTGGAAATTGGCGAGAGTGTGCAAGGAGAGGATGTCTACATAGTGCAGAGTGGCTGTGGCGAAATCAATGACAATTTGATGGAGCTTTTGATCATGATTAATGCCTGCAAGATTGCTTCAGCAGGCCGGGTTACGGCAGTTATCCCGTGCTTCCCGTATGCCCGGCAGGATAAGAGAGGTGAGAGCCGAGCCCCGATCTCTGCCAAACTTGTTGCAGATATGCTGTCAACGGCAGGCGCAGATCATATCATCACGATGGACCTACATGCTTCCCAAATTCAGGGCTTTTTTGATATCCCAGTAGACAATTTGTGTGCAGAACCCGCTGTCCTCAAGTGGGTAAAGGAGCAAATCTCTGACTGGAGGAGCTGCACGATAGTCTCCCCAGATGCTGGTGGAGTTAAGAGAGCGACCTCCATTGCAGACAGATTGAATGTGGACTTTGCCTTGATTCACAAAGTACGGAAGAAAGCCGGTGAAGTGGACGGAATGGTACTAGTGGGAGATGTGAAGTATCGTGTGGCTATCCTTGTGGATGACATGGCTGACACTTGTGGTACAATCTGCCACGCAGCCGACAAACTTCTCTCAGCTGGAGCCACCAGAGTTTATGCGATCTTGACTCATGGAATCTTTACTGGCCCAGCCGTTACTCGCATGAACAGTGCAGGCTTTGAAGCAGTCGTAGTCACCAATACCGTACCTCAGGAGGATAAGATGAAGCACTGCTCCAAAATACAGGTGATCGACATCTCCATGATTCTTGCAGAAGCCATCAGAAGAATTCACAGTGGGAAATCTGTCTCCTACCTGTTCAGCCATGTCCCATTATAATTAGAATAATGTTGGGAGTTGTGTATTAAATAAAATAAGATAAAATATATCCTGACCATTAGTTTCCCTTGATGTTTGATGAAAAGTTTGACGGAATACCCTGCTTGCTACAGCGTGGCTTTCTAAATCCCACATCATGTATATTAGATGTTTATTTTAGATTGGAGAAAGACTGATGGAGAATAATTGCTAGAATTTCCTATCTAGGTCATCTCATTCTGGCTTCTTTGATGAGTTTGTGAGCCTTGCAGCTTTAACTACAGGTCAGCTGCTGACTTCAGACTTTGAAGGTATTGTGTGGAGTTCTTTGAAAGTAACTGGGGAAACTTGGTATACTTAATATGGGATGCTTCAGGGTTTACTTTATCCAGAATAGCTAACAATGCAGCCAACCAAGCCCACCACTGCCACCACCATATCTCCATACCACCAACCCCTCCCTATTCCCTGTGTTCCACGGTACCCCATCCCCCAGTATCATAAGTTCTCTAAGATCTGTGCTAAATTACATGAAGAGCCCTGTGCAACCCAAACCTTGAGCCACCTGCAAGGCCAGAGCAGCAGCTTTCAGATTGAATAGCCATTGGGGAGAATCATGAGAATATGCTACTTGAGAGGAAGAAAATAACTCTGTCACCATGTTTGGAAACTATGTATTTTTTTCAATTTATTTTTAATTGAAGGACAATTGGTTTACAGAATTTTGTTAGTTACTACCAAACATCAACATGAATCAGCCATAGGTAAGAGACTATGTATTTTTTGTTTCTTCACTATACCTGTTCTTTTTGATTTAGCTTTACTTCCAACCATCTTACATTTTCCTGGTCAAATGTCCTGTTGAATCCAAATTATCAATGTAGCAGTCTTCTGGAAAGCAAATCCACTTCATACTATATAGTCTCTAAAATTTGCATTATATAGTTTCTAAAATCTCTAAAGTTTTTGCTGTAGCTTAATATAAATCTGAGGTTATCGATATTTCTCCCAGAAATCTTGATTCCAGCTTGTGCTTCTTCCAGCCCAGCGTTTCTCATGTTGTACTCTGCATATAAGTTAAATAAGCAGGGTGACAATATACAGCCTTGACGTACTCCTTTTGCTATTTGGAACCAGTCTGTTGTTCCATGTCCAGTTCTAACTGTTGCTTCCTGACCTGCATACAGGTTTCTCAAGAGGCAGGTCAGGTGGTCTGGTATTCCCATCTCTTTCAAAATTTTCCACACTTTATTGTGATCCACACAGTCAAAGGCTTTGGCATAGTCAATAATGCAGAAATAGATGTTTTTCTGGAACTCTCTTGCTTTTTCCATGATCCAGCAGATGTTGGCAATTTAATCTCTGATTCCTCTGCCTTTTTGAAAACCAGCTCGAACATCTGGAAGTTAACGGTTCACGTATTGCTGAAGCCTGGCTTGGAGAATTTTGAGCATTACTTTACTAGCGTGTGAGATGAGTGCAATTGTGCGGTAGTTTGAGCCTTCTTTGGCATTGCCTTTCTTTGGGATTGGAATGAAAACTGACCTTTTCCAGTCCTGTGGCCACTGCTGAGTTTCCTAAATTTGCTGGCATATTGAGTGCAGCACTTTCACAGCATCATCTTTCAGGATTTGAAATAGCTCAACTTTATGACAGAAAGTGAGTGAGTGAAGTCGCTCAGTCATGTCCAACTCTTTGCAACCCCGTGGACTGTAGCCCACCAGGCTCCTCCATCCATGGGATTCTCCAGGCAAGAATACTGGAGTGGGTTGCCATTTCCTTCTCCAGGGGCTCTTCCCAACCCAGGGATCGAACCCAGGTCTCCTGCATTGCAGGCAGACGCTTTAACCTCTGAGCCACCAGGGAAGCCCATGGCAGAAAGTGAAGAGGAACTAAAAAGCCTCTTGATGAAAGTGAAAGAGAAGAGTGAAAAAGTTGGCTTAAAGCTCAACATTCAGAAAACGAAGATCATGGTTCTGGTCCCATCGCTTCATGGAAAATAGATGGGGAAACAGGGGAAACAGTGTCAGACTTTATTTTTTTGGGCTCCAAAATCACTGCAGATGGTGACTGCAGCCATGAAATTAAAAGACGCTTACTCCTTGGAAGAAAAGGTATGACCAACCTAGATAGTATATTAAAAAGCAGAGACATTACTTTGCAACAAAGGTCCTTCTAGTCAAGGCTATGGTTTTTCCAGTAGTCATGTATGGATGTGAGAGTTGGACTGTGAAGAAAGCTGAGCACCAAAGAATTGATGCTTTGAACTGTGGTGTTGGAGAAGACTCTTGAGAGTCCCATGGACTGCAAGGAGACCAACCAGTCCATTCTAAAGGAGATCAGCCCTGGGAGTTCTTTGGAAGGAATGATGCTAAAGCTGAAACTCCAGTACTTTGGCCACCTCATGTGAAGAGTTGACTCATTGGAAAAGACTCTGATGCTGGGAGGGATTGGGGGCAGGAGGAAAAGGGGACGACAGAGTATGAGATAGCTGGATGACATCACCGACTCAATGGACATGGATTTGGGTGAACTCCGGGAGTTGTTGATGGACAGGGAGGCCTGGCGTGCTGCAATTCATGGGGTTGCAAAGAGTCAGACACAACTGAGCAACTGAACTGAACTGAATCTAAATCTACTACTGCCATGGAAGTAGATTTTAGGTACGTGTTGTGGTACCGTTTGATTAAGCATTTAATTTTAATCTTCCTTGCATTTGGTTGGCCTCTAAGATGACTTCAGATTTACATTTTTTAATTTATATTATTGTCCCTTATAGAGAAATCCAATAAAAAGTCTGCATGTATGTGAGAAAAATTAATATCTTATTTAGATACACCCTGAAATTTCTGGACTCCAAGAAAATTCAGACATGCCCTAAAAGTTTCTGAGAGGTAAAACATAAGATAGTTTTAAAGAAACAATATTCAGATTTCTGTCAGACTTCTCATTTGATCTCTCAGGTAATAAGCAAAATGGAATAATACTCTTGCAGCTCTAAAGGAATATTATGTTTAATAGTTTCTGAGCTTAGCCAAACTATTACCAAGTTTAGGGGCAAAATTAAGGGACTTTTATGTACTAAAGGACTCAGAAACTTTACCACCATAAAACGGTCCTGAAAGTATTACTTGAGGATACTGAAAGTAGAAACTATGTTCAACTAAGAGGAATATATGGAATAAAAGAGATGATAGTGAGCAGAGAAATAACTGAAACTGATAGAAACATAGTTTTGTGAAATTATGAATATCATTACAATTATTAAGGTAAAATTAGACCAAAGATTGAGTCACAATGTAAAGCAAATTTTTTAAAATTCTATAAACAAGATTCCAGGTAGTAGCCACAAATCATGAGGGGCTAGGATTAGTCTGCATATATTAACTGTCTTATTTAGTTTGGAAAGGCCATTAATGACATGAAAGATTGACATTATAGAAGAAAATAACTTTAAATAAAAGTTTTCTAAAATTTAAGAACAAGCAAGAGAAGACAAGGATGGGATAAATTACTTCCAAAGTCCTAGACAGAAAAAAAATGGCATGTTGTTGTTCAGTCCATCTGTCCTGTCTGTCCAACTCCCGACCCCATGGACTAGCAGGCCAGGCTTCCCTGTCCTTCACCTTCTCCCAGAGCTTGCTCAAACTTATGTCCATTGAGTCCATGATGCTATCTAACCATCTTGTCCCTTGTTGTCCCCTTCTTCTCCTGACATAATGGCACAGTAAACAAAGTAAATACATCCAGCTGAATATAGGAAATAGATGAGGAAGAAAACAAAATAGAAAATACCAAATATTTGTTATCACTACTAAAGTCAATATGTTAAATTAAGAGATCAGTTATCAGAATGAGTAGCTAAAATATCTAATGACATGCTGTTTAGGGGAGACACATCAAAACAAAAAAATTGGATATAAAAGGATGATGAAAAACACACCAAGTAAATGCTTACCAAGAGAAACTAGGAGTGTTACTTCCAGTCAAAGTGAAAACAGAATATTTTTTTGATTATGAATCTTTATGAACCTAACAATTCAACATCAAAGTTTAAGGAAAAAAAATCAGTGAGAATATAAGGAGAAATGTATAACTTACAGAGTGAAATTTTAACAGAACTCTCACATAAATAATCAAGAAAAGATACTATAGGATTTAAATAACTCCATATCACATTGCTGCTGCTACTGCTAAATCACTTCAGTCGTGTCCCACTCTGTGCGACCCCATAGACGGCAGCCCACCAGTCTCCCCCGTCCCTGGGATTCTCCAGGCAAGAACACTGGAGTGGGTTGCTGTTTCCTTCTCCAAGGCATGAAAGTGAAAAGTGAAAGTGAAGACGCTCAGTCGTGTCCGACTCTTAGCGACCCCATGGACTGCAGCCTACCAGGCTCCTCCATCCATGGGATTTTCCAGGCAAGAGTACTGGAGTGGGGTGCCATCGCCTTCTCCGCCATATCACATTAACTATGCATAAAATTTAAACAAGTAATTCACATTTTCCTAGCTTAAATAAAAACATTTATAATATTAAAGATGCAATAAATCACAAAAAGTCTTCATAAATCTTTAAAAAAGAATTTATAAAGACCATATATAGTAAATGGATATACAATCATCCTGACTGTATTTTGAAAAATTAAATTCTCAGTAAAATAGTAATAGAATGAAGCTTGCTTGATTTGATAAAGAAAATCTACTAGAGACCTACTAAAGAAAGAAAGTGAAGTTGCTCAGTGGTGCCCAGCTCTTTGCGACCCCATGGATAGTATCCTGCACCAAGTTCCTCCATCCATGGGATTTTCAAGGCAAGAGTATTAGAGTGGGTTGCCATTTCCTTCTCCAGGGAATCTTCCCAACCCAGGGATCAAACCCAGGTCTCTCACATTGTAGACGCTTTACCATCTGAGCCACCAGGGAAGTCCTACAAAGATATACTTAATGATGAAGTATTGGAAATGCTCCCATTAAAATCAGGCAACTTTCAAAGCCAATGAAATAAGGCAAAAAGAAAAGAGCAAGTAATACCATGGGGAAAAGAGGCAAATTCTCATCATTTGCAAATGTCATGATTGTCAACAAAAAAATCCAGCAGTGAAAAAATCTGTTCCTACAAGAGGTCAGTAAAGTGACTGTACATCAGATAAATAAAATAATAGCCTTTTCTAAATATCAACAAATCTTAATTGAAAAAAGTTTCTGCAACCTAGAGCTGAAAGTGAAAGTGAAGTCGGTCAGTCATGTCCGACTCTTTTCGACCCCATGGACTGTAGCCTACTAGGCTCCTTCATCCACAGGATTTTCCAGGCAAGAGTACCGGAGTGGGTTGTCATTTCCTTCTCTAGGGGATCTTCCCAACCCAGGGACGGAACCCAGGTCTCCCACATTCTAGGCAGACGCTTTACCATCTGAACCAGAAGGGACTAGAGCAGGGAAATTTTTTTTTTTAGAGCAATAAAATATCCATAATAACCAGCAATAAATCCCCAAACTGTAGGGCTTATATGAAAAACAATTGCTAAAAGATACAAAAAATATCTGAATAAATGCATTATGATTCTAAATATGAAGAACAATACGAGTTACCTCAAATCTAGTCAGTATAAACCCAGTAAAAATCTGAAGATTTTTAAAGAAAACTTGTAAGCTTTTCTTAAAGTTAATCTAGAAAAATGAGATTTAAAATATTCAAGATATTTTTGAAAATGTTTTTATACTACAATATATTAAACATTGTAAAGCTACAGTAATAGGACTGATGTATTGACGCAGGAATGAACACATAAAGTAATACTACAGAATTTAGATTCCTGAAACAGATCTAGGTATACTTATGGGAATTTAGTACACTCATAGACTATTTAGTGGAGGGATTGTGTTACTGGAAAAAAATAAGCATAACTGAATCAATTCTATAGGAGAATCATTATTACAAAGTCCCTCTGGAGATGATTTCCTGATATATTGATTTGGCAACCACCCTTGAAATCTACTCAGATTCTCTGAAATGGGGGATAAGATTGCTGCCATAGTTGTTTTTTTTGTTTTTGTTTTTTTCCCTAAGTATCTTCACACAAATGTTGATCAGTCAGATAATGGTGATGCTAATAATGGGCTTCTTAATGTCAATTGTCATTTATCAATTAGACTTCCTTTGCAGCTCAAATGGTAAAGAATTTCCCTGCAATGAGGGATCTAGCTCCTTGATGATCTTAACTTTCTGCTTTCTTGATTATATCCTGGGAAGCACCTCCAGCCTCTTTAAAACTTCCACTTCAAGTACCATCATAACATTATACCATGTTTATATGAAGAATAGCGAATATTACTTTTACACATGTAAGCAGTAATTTTGGAGAAACTGTTCTGAGAATATGAAATACTGGTGACTGGTGAAGTCACTCAGTCGTGTCCGACTCTTTGCAACCCCATGGACTGTAGCCTACCAGGTTCCACTGTCCATGGAATTTTCCAGGCAAGAGTACTGGAGTGGGTTGCCATTTATAGATGAATAGTAAATACCACATACTACAGAATATATTCACCCCATGGTTAGAAAAGTAGCAGGTTCCCTAGCTGAAAGTTACAGTGTGCTTGTGCTTATTGGCCAAAAGTTGTTTAATACACTCAATAATATCACATACCAGTTCATATATATGATAAAACTGTCCTATAATGTCATTGGATAAATAACACACCAATCAGTCTAGATAACTCACTACTAACTGGGATACCAGTTTTGTTTTGTTCTGTTTTGTCTTTAAATGATGCACAAAAGTAAAACCCAGAAGGAATGGTTATAAAAAACAAACTGTAAAGCCCCGGAAGAACATGTGGAATAACTTTTATACTCTTGTAAAAGAGAATTTATAGAAATTTATAAAAGATGGGATTGAGGCATGACTTCCAGGATTCTACAGACAGGAAATAATAGGCTGACAGAGTGACTCAGCTGCAGACATGCAGTACTCTTTGAGAAAAATAAAGAATGACCCTAAGGGCAGAGATGCCAAGAGTGGTGCAAAGGCCAGCAGTGTCATTGAGAGAGGGCTAGAGGCTGGCTGAGCCTTTGCTGTGAACCCAGAGACTGATGGAGCCACCATTGCAGGCTGGAGCTGTGGACCTAGCAGTGGAGCATCAAGTCACAGAATTATTCCCAGACCTTAGTACCTAAAGAAATCTGCCCTATGGGATTTCAAACCTGCTTGGGATGGGCAACCCCTTTATTCCTTCAGATTTCTTGCTTTGGGAATAGGAGTGTATATCCCATGCCTGCTTCACCGTTGTATTTTGGAAGCAGATAACTTGTTTTCTATGTTAACTGGTCCACAGATGGAGAAAGTTTTGCTCCCGGATGTTTCACTCATCTCTGATTCAGATGATTTAATCATGAGATTTGGGATTTTTGAACGGATGATATTTAGATGAGATTTGGAACTTAGAGTGGAGGTTGTAATGAGTTGAGACTTTGAGGGAATGTTGGGATGAGGTGAATGTGTTTTGTATGGATAGGAATTTGGCAGGGGCTAGAGAGCAGACTGGAGAAGGCAATGGCACCCCACTGCAGTACTCTTGCCTGGAAAATCCCATGGACGGAGGAGCCTAGTGGGCTGCAGTCCAAGGGGTCGCTAGGAGTCAGACACGACTGAGCGACTTCACTTTCACTTTTCACTTGCATGCATTGGAGAAGGAAATGGCAACCCACTCCATTGTTCTTGCCTGGAGAATCCCAGGGACGGGGAGCCTGGTGGGCTGCTGTCTCTAGGGTCGCACAGAGTCGGACATGACTGAAGCGACTTAGCAGCAGCAGCAGCAGAGAGCAGACTGTAGTGAGTTTAATAGAGGCCCCTCCCACAAAAGATACATCGGTGTCATAACCCCTGAAACCTTATTTGGATAAGGTGCCCTTATTTAGATCTTCGTAGATACAGGTTTCAGTTCAGTTCTGTTCAGTCACTCAGTCGTGTCCGACTCTTTGTGACCCCAACTACAGCACAACAGGCCTCCCTGTCCATCACCAACTCTTGGAGTTTACTCAAACTCATGTCCATTGAGCTGGTGATGCCATCCAACCAACTCATCCTCTGTGGTCCCCTTCTCCTCCTGCCTTCAATCTTTCCCAGCACGAGGGTTTTTTCAAAAGAGTCAGTTCTTTGCATTAGGTGGCCAAAGTATTGGAGTTTCAACTTCAACATCAGTCCTTCCAATGAACACCCAGGACTGATCTCCTTTAGGATGGACTGGTTAGATCTCCTTGCAGTCCAAGGGACTCTCAAGAGTCTTCTCCAACACCACAGTTCAAAAGCATCAATTGTCTGGTGTTTAGCTTTCTTTATAGTCCAACTGTCACATCTGTAATTAGGTTTAGGTTTCCAGATAAGATCATCCTGGGCTTAGGGTGGGCCTTAAAATCAATGACATGTGTCCTTAAAGGTGAAAAGCAGAGGGATATTTGAGAGAGAGACCCAGAAGAGAAAGTGACATGATGATGGAGGCAGACATTGGAGTGGTGTATCTACAAGCCAAGGATTGTCAAGGATTATAGCAGCCCCCAGAAGTGAGGAGAGATCTATCCAAATTCTCCCTCAGGACCTCCAGAAACACGCAAGTGTATTGATACCTTGATTTCAGAATTCTGTCCTACAGAACTATGAAAGAATTTCTGTCATTTCCAGTCATCCAGTTTGTGGGAATTTGTTACTGGAGCTGTAGGAAATTCATACAGATGATAAACCAGGAAACGGGGCACTACTGTAACCAGCACCTGAAAATGTGGAAGTGGCTTTGGAATTAAGTATGGAGAATAGGCTTGGAAGAATTTTATTTTAATGCACTTTTTATTTTGAAAAAGTTCAACAGAAGATAGATTTCAAACTTAGGTTGTGTTTAGATGGTCTGTACAAACTTCAAGGTGAAGACAGCATCATTTTCTATGACAGTCTGGATTTGCTGCAGGCATTCTTCTGTTTAAATGGAGCATTTTGCAGTGCCGCTTGGGGTGCAATCATTAGCTATTTTATGAGAAAATTGATTTTTGTGAATAACACAGTCCAGCTCAGCATCCATGAATTTAGAGAATATAACCTGGTGATCTATTGAATGCTTATCAAGCGAGGCAGAAAATTCTAATCTTGGTAAGCCACTGGATCTATGGTGCTTCGGTGCCCAAGAAGCACTCCCTTCAAACATGATACAACTTTCAAAATACCATTCTTCAAACTTATGAGGTCTCCTATGCTAAAAAATACACTTAAATTATGATCTTACATCATCATTTTATACTAGAAAGGGACCTGGATTTTGCCTTAGAACTGCCTAGGATTTTTGGCTAGGTTCCTCAAAGACTTGGAAGAATTTTGAGGTGTGTGATAATAAGAGCTTAAATTACTTTGAAGAGACTATTGGTAGAGATAGAGACAAAAAAGGAGATTCCTGGGAAAGCTCAGAAAGAAGTGAAGAGGATGGTGTGACTCACAGGTCCAATCTACCATCTGAGCAGAAGGCAGGAGTAGTCATAGTTATGCAAAAAGGATTGG
Source organism: Bos javanicus (assembly GCF_032452875.1). Lineage (NCBI taxonomy): Eukaryota > Metazoa > Chordata > Mammalia > Artiodactyla > Bovidae > Bos > Bos javanicus. The sequence goes on along the minus strand of NC_083871.1, from coordinate 27,137,601 downwards.
TAAGGTTCTCTGTTGTCTCATGGTGGGGACCCCATGACAGACACAAAATTAAAGCAGACAGAGACAGGATAAAATAAGTGCTGACATTAGGGGCTATTATTCAACCCACCACATTGCATATTCTCCCTTCTCTAATTATCTTTTCTGGATCCCCTATTAAAAGATATGTTCTTTTCTGGATAGATCTTCCCTATCTCCTAACTTCCTCATATTTTTCATCACTTATTCTTTGTCAGTGGGTTAATGGTTAATTCTTTAATTTCATCCTCTAGTTTAATTCAGTCAGTTCTGTTACTAATTAATTCTATGATTCATCCCATCTATTGATGAGATGAGATGAGATTTCCTTTCAACATCAACAATCATGCTTTTAACTTTCACATACGTTTTTTGTTTTTCACAGCAGCCTTTCTTTTTTGTGGTTGATATCATTGATATTATTTTTCATTTTATGGAATACAGTATCATAGTTCTACAATTATATTTAACCTTTAATTCTATTTCCCAATATTGGCAGTTTTATTGAGGATGTACAGTAATAGAGAAAAAGAAGGATAGCATGTAGCTTTTCCTTTGTGGTGCATCTTTTGACTTCTGGCTTCAAAGATTTCCTAGCTATTGGGGTGACCATAACTTACTTTGGATATTGCACTTTTCAAGCCTAAAAGCCCTCTGTGAAATTATTCCTCCTTGCTTCTAAGAACCAGACTCTCAAATTGTCTCTCGTGGCATAATGCTGAAGTCCACTGTTATAACAGCTGGAGACAGTCACTACCATCTCACTGTTCTTTATTTTTTATATATAATTTTATTTCTTTATTTAATATTTGCTCTGAATCTTCATTGCTTTGCACAGGCTTTCTCTTTCTCTCGTGGGTGCTACTCTTCATTGCAGTACTGAGTCTCCTCGTTGCACTGGCTTCTCCTGTTGCGGAGCACAGGCTCTAGGGTGAGAGGGCTTCAGTAGCGGGAGCACACAGGGCTCAGTAGTTGTGGCCCGTGCACTTAGTTGCTCTTCGGAATGTGGAATATTCCTGGACCAGGGCTAGAACCCATGTCCTCTGCATTGGCAGGTGGATTCCTATCCACTGTCACACCAGAGAAGTTCTCCACTGCTCTTTATTGTGTGTGTGTTAGTTGCTCAGTTGTGTCAGACTCTTTGCAACCCCATGGACTGTAGCTCGCCAGGTTCCTCTGTCCTTGGAATTCTCCAGGCAAGAATACTGGAGTGGATGCCATTCCCTTCTCCAGGAGATCTTCCCAACCCAGGGATCGAACCTGGGTCTCCTGCACTGCAGGCAGATTCTTTACTGTCTGAGCCACAAGGGAAGCCTTTTAATGTATTAATTTAATTCAATATATTGCTCATAGACCCTTCTATTTCTCAGTATTGGATAATCATTTGAGAATTAATCCAGAAATTTGCTACACAACTTCCTTTTGGAGGATTATTTTATCTTTATGAACTTTAATTCTTTAGTTCCATTAGGATTTGTTGGCAGCTGGTTTCCATATACTTTGTATCAACTGGAAATTGTTTACTTTTCTTGTCTTTTTATGGCTTCCCTCAAGGCTAAGTATTTATTTATTTATTTTTATTGCCCTTTCTACTTCTCTTTGATCTTTCTAAAAACTATTATAAGATGTATGACTATTTTCTTATCAAAGTGTCTTCTTCACTTCACTTTTTATAACACTTTAGTACAGAGACTTTCCCACCAACTCTTGGTCTTCTCAAACTTCTTCCCTATCATCCCAGTGATAAAACTCATTTTAGCTTCTGTGTGCCAATGTGAAGTGTGGAGGCCTTGTCATAGACTAGTATCTAAGGTAAACACTTGCTTACCGTAATATGGTCCTCCACATTCCCTATGTACTTCTGCCAGACTTATTCCTAAAATGGTACTTTTGTTACTTTAAACCCATGATCAAATTTTTCATTTTTTTCATTATTTACCCAAAAAATCCACCCTTTATTTTCATATTTAGCCACCAAAATCTGGCCCACTGCTCTCACTATAAGCCCTCCACTTGGGACTTCCCTGGTGGTCCAGTAGTTGAGAATCTTCCCTGCAATGCACGCATGTGGGTTTGATCCCTGGTCAGGAAGTCAAGATCCCACATGCTGAGCGCCAACTAAGCCCATGTGCAGGGACAAAAAATCCCACCTGACATAAGGAAGGTCCCACGTGCTGCAGCTAAGACTTGATGCAGCCCAATAAACAAATGAATGCAAAAAATAAACTCTCCACCCTATTCTTACTAGTCTATTCATAGACCCAGAAAATATATGCAAATCTCTGCCATAATTCCTCTGTACCATCACCTAACTCCAATAGCCTCTCTGTTATTCTCCACTTGACTAAATCTTACTTTCCATTTTTTTTACAAACACCTCAATATCTGATCTCCTTCTGTCTCCCATAAACTCTTACTATTTTCATTATTCTCTACAGTGTTGCCTTCTCTTGTGAGATTAATTTGGGTAGTCATTAAGAGTTGAGAATATTTCATATATTTTTTGTACCTTCAAGATGCTTCATATAATGTTTAATACTAAGCAATCAGGTATTGTGGTTTGGTTGATTTTTTTTTTTAAGATACAAACAGTACGTGCTACTGCTACTGCTAAGTCACTTCAGCCGTGTCCGACTCTGTGTGACCCCAGAGACAGCAGCCCACCAGGCTGCCCCGTCCCTGGGATTCTCCAGGCAAGAACACTGGAGTGGGTTGCCATTTCCTTCTCCAATGCATGAAGTGAAAAGTGAAAGTGAAGACGCTCAGTTGTGTCCGACTCTTAGCGACCCCATGGACTGCAGCCTACCAGGCTCCTCCATCCATGGGATTTTCCAGGCAAGAGTACTGGAGTGGGGTGCCATTGTCTTCTCCAAAACAGTACCTGCCGCTGCTGCTGCATCACTTTAGTCGTGTCCGACTTTGTGCGACCCCAGAGACGGCAGCCCACCAGGCTTCCCATCCCTGGGATTCTCCAGGCAAGAACACTGGAGTGGGTTGCCATTTCCTTCTCCAATGCATGAAAGTGAAAAGTGACAGTGAAGTCACTCAGTCCTGTCCGACTCTAGTGACCCCATGGACTGCAGCCTACCAGGCTCCTCCGTCCATGGTAATGATGGGTAAACCTACAAATATATAAGTAAGTGTCTTAAATGACAACCTAAAGATTTTTATTTATTTAAAAAGCAATAGAGAACTATGGTGGCTTTTTAGGTATGTTTTCAGTATATGATTGTTGTACTGAAAATAGTACATTAGGAGGAGAATGTCCTTGCATTGTGCAAAGTGGACTGGACGAGAAAGCCTATGCAACTGGGAGAACAAATGTGTCCAGGTGGGTTCCATTTTTAAAAATTAGGCCAACATAATATTTTTTGATTTGCAGTAACAAAGAAGCCCTCACTTTCTTAATCCCTAATGCACACATGAGTTGTTTACTGGAATTCAGTCTGAGTATAAATTTCTAAATGTAACACTGACAGTATCTCTTATCAGATGACATGATTAATGATGTTTTCTTCAGAGTGGCTTCAGTTAGTGTTTATTAAGATGCTTCCCAATTCCTAATGCTATTTCAAAGATACAGTCAGATGATTATACTTATGAGCACCCTGAAGAATCAAAAAAGATAAGGCAGTGATTGAATGGTTTTAAATAATACATTTTACCCAGATTTAATTATTATGCAACTAGTGACTCTCTTCTCTGTTTTCTTACTTGTCATTGTTTCCTTGTTCTCTAGGAAAGCCATTATTTCTTTACCCTGATTTCAATGCAGATGATATGCAATGACTGGTATAACTCATTGCTTAGAGCAAGGAAAGAGCCAGGAGCCTCCCTTTTACAAAATGAAAATGTTCGGTTGTCAGATAGGCAATGAATCTGCTTCACACATTTAAAATCGTGCTTTTCTTCCTCCTCTTTGCTTACCATTTCGGTTTTTCACTTAACAGCCCTACCACTTGAAAGAGAATTAAGGACACCAGCCCTGTGAGGGTCTCCAGGAATGATATACCATGCAAGGGAACAGCAAAGGCAAAGACTTGGAGGTGAGAACACGAACATGTTAGAACAGAAAGCAGACCAGTCTGGCTGGAGTAGAATGAACAAGAGGAAAACCTCTGCCGAATGAGGTTAAAAGTTAGTAAGTTGAACAAAGCAAGCTGGATAAAGGAAGCTATCACATGCTCTGAATTTCTCTAATCACTAGTCACCATCAAATTGATTTATGGTTTGCCCCTGGCCTATAAATGCTCAAGTCTCTACTGGGAAGATTATGTCTTAAGTTATTACGGCTTAATAAGTTAATGTTTGCCTTCACAGGGACTTTCTGAATGCAAAAGCAATTCAAATATTCCCAAACTTGCCAGATCATAAAATTCCTGACTTCCCACTCTTAACCTCCTGAATCTCCAGAGAGGAGGCTTGGCAAACAGTATTTTTAAACAATTAATCCAGATGATTCTTATAATCAGGCAAACTTAGGAAACACAGCTCCCCAAAGTGAGATAAATATAACTTTGAATGTCAAAGGCAATTTTGAGCAGTAGTATCCCAAATTACATACTGCTTTACTAATATCTGTGGCAGTTCTAGCCAACTCAAGGTACATGAGTTGCCATTTTCCTCTCCCATGACCATGGTCCTCATCTCTGATGAATCCCAAGGTACTTCCTTGACTCTAGAGATAACTTCAGATTTCTTCTCCACGCAGGAATTCAAAGCCACTACCAAGGGATAAGATCTGACATAGGAAATGAAACTTACATGACATCCCTCTTTTAGGGTTATCTCTAGACCAAGCAGATGTCTCAGGTGATTTTTATTTTGAGCAATATTGAATTAATACATAAAAAATGTATTTGTGTTTGGGGATTGATCTGTAAGGATAATTTTGGTTTTTGGACTCAGAAATATATTGATACAGACTTTACTGCTTCAGAATCTGAAAAAAAATGGATTTTGAAATTTCTTTTATAAAAGTTTATATATATAGACATATTTCTGGAGCAAGGGGCAATGAAAATAAAAATTAGCTCTAGAATTAGATAAACCTTAATTTCCATTCCTGTGTATACTGCTTACCAACTATATTACCACTCAGTTAATACATGTCTTTGAATCTCTGATTCCTCATCTCCATAATGGAGACAAAATTTCTTACACAATCGCTGTGATTCAAGATGAACATGTGTGAAACAGCTAGAACAGTTTTGGTCACATGGTGTGTACATGAAATAAAGCCTAGATTTCCTCCTTCCCTTTGCTTGAAACAGAAATCTCCTTCTATTAATAGACTTGCTTAGGAGACTGTTTCCTGTGTTCCTCTATTTGGTAACAGAATTTGGATAGTATAATGTGGAAATCTTAAGAAATACTCTAAAATGTTATTTATTCAAAGTTTGATAACTTACACATATTCAAACAAGCAAAATCCTCAGTTAACCTTTTTAGTGTATAGGTATATGCCCTAGACTTGTAAGAAAACCACGGAATCATACTCCCTTAGAATTAAATAGTACCCTCAACATCATGAGTAGAATATACTGAATTCCTATAAGCAAATGATAAAAAAGATAAGCTCAAATTGGGGCCTCATTTACAAAAATATGGGTCCTGGAGTTAATAAATTGTCCAAAACTATGCTTTCTGCTTCATCAGGAAAGAATAATGGCTGAGTTCTATGCAATCTCCAATTTTTAAAGTAATATTACATTGTATGTGCTCTACTACCATGAAGAATCAGAAAAGTTCAATGAATCTAGGAAAAATAAATATAAGAATAAATATAAAAATAAATATAAATATAAATATAAAAAATATAAGAAGAATATAAAAAATAAATGTAAGAAGTCCAGAAAAATTTTCCTAAATGAATCAGAAGAATACAATCTCTGGAGATAATAGTAATTCAACATTTTACTGAAGTTGAATGCAAATACCTCTCAAATTTTTCCAACTTCTCTGCTTCCTCTGCCCCTCAAGCATGTATACTTCTTCAAAATATGGATCATTTGGTTCAAATTTCAGAAAGTTAAATGATTGGCTCTTACTACCTGCCTTTCCTATTTGTTTTGTATATTTCATTAGTCCTGGCTAATGAATTTCTCTGATTATTAGAAATTCAGTGAATTTCCTAGGAAGTTTGAAAGGATTCTGTAAGAAACAACCATTGTATCCCTTATAGTGCTTAAGACAGTAATAATAAGCATGAAATAAACTGGAAAAAAAAATGTTCATTTGGTATAAAAAGTGCCCTTTGGCAAATCTGTTTCCACTGAAAACACACTGGTCACTCAGTTGTGATCCAGTTGTGCACGATCCAGTGATTCAGTCATGTGATCTTTTCCTCTGTCGAAGCCATCTGAGTGTCAGAGAGAACACAAGGTGGCTGTGCCTCAGAAAAGAAGAAACAGTTGTCATAACTGTGGAAACCTCTCCGGAAAGGAATGGATATAAAGATTCTTCTTCTATGAATCAGTGAAGAGTTTAATCCAAAAAGACATGGTACAAGAGCCATGCCTGGAGACGCTGACCTGGATTATAAACAGTGGGATGTTGGTAAAGGTTTAACAACCAGCTTTCTGGAAAACTTAGGTCCTAACTGGCACTGTTTGCGTATTTTCATGAAATAAGTACTCCTGCCAAATTCAAGCTACCAACATGTCCTCACTGAACATGAAATTGGGAAGCATGTGCACAACAGGTCCAGTGGGCAGGAAGGGGCCAGTCCAGGACACTCTTACATACGAGTTTAGGACGGTTACTGTGAGAGCTTTCCTAAATCAACATGAGGCTTGTAAATTCTCTCATATTATTCAGTCTCCTGAGGTGGCAGGGAGTGAACCCCTTATTGAAAAGGGCCTAATTGCTTTTATTAAAATAAGACCAGTGAAAGAATGTTCTGAAAAGACTAAGTCCTAATCTTCAAGTTATCTTTGGAGGCAGATAACCCAATGTTGCAGAATATATAGAAATGCTTCCCATCCATTTTTCTGTTCTTAAAATAATCTGTCCTATAACAAATAATATTATTTCATATAGCAATCTTGAGCAGACTTTGGAAGTTTCCTGTGAGTTCACTTGGTCCTAACTATTGTCTTAAGTGAAGGCTTAAAAAAAAATCAATGGCTTGGTCCCTGCTTCAGTATTATAAAATGTCTTTTTCTTTTGATAGAGGCCCTAGAAGATTCTTATGAGAAGAATTTGGGTTTTTGTTTTTGTTTTTTTCCTCAATAGCAATCTGTGTTAATCAGTTTAGGCTGTTATAACAACATACTATAGACTGGGTGCTTAAACAAATGTTTTTCACAGTCCTGGAGGCTAAAGAGTCTAAGATCAAAGTGCTGGCCAGCATGATGTCTGATGAGCGCATCCTTCTTAGCTTGCAGCCTTCTTACCGCATCCTCACAACATGGAGAGAGAGTTTGTATCTCCCCCTCTTTTTATCAGGTTGTTAATCGCATCATGCAGGTCCCACCCTCACATCCTAATCTCAGCCTAATTACCTCCCAAAGGCCCCACCTTCCACCACCACTGGGGATTAGGGCTTGGGATTAGTACTTCAACATATGAGTTTGGGGGAGATGCAAACATTCGGTCTACAGTAGTTACTTTCATTTAACAATGGAAACAGAGGATGAAGGGCTGTGGCCAGAGCCGAGGGCAGGAGGAAGCGGAGGACAGGTAAACTAGAGCAGAAAGCCTGATGCAGAGTTCAGCTTAACTAAAACAAACGAACAAAAATGTTTTCTTCCACTTGGACCAACTGTGACTATAGGTTGGACTATAGGTAGGCCCCATAGTAGTTGTAGAAAAGTATAGGAAAGAAGGGCTTCCTTGGTAGCTCAGCTGGTAAAGAATGCACCTGCAATGCAGGAGATCTGGGTTCAATCTCTGGGTTGAGAAGATCCCCTGGAGAAGGGCATGGCAACCCACTCCAGTATTCTTGCTGGAGAATCCGCATGGACAGAGGAGCCTGGCAAGCTATAGTCCATGGGGTCACAAAGAGTCAGACACAACTGAGCAACTAAGCACTACACAGGTAAGAAACCGTTTGGAATTAGTTGACCGAAAAGTAAGCAACCTTATCTAGCTAAAAGGTTACAAAAATAAATTGGTATTAGAGTGATCTGTACAAAATAAGTTTGGACAACTTTGATTTATTTAAATGAATAAAAACAAAATGTTAATTTATGGACATAATTCGGGAGGCTAATTAGTCATGCAGTACAGCATTGCCCTTCGACAGTTTATTTCCATCAGCAGAATTAATCACAGCAGAGCAGATGTAGTAGGGACAATCCAAGGTTAAAACAAAATGATACAAAATAATGAACTAGAGTACCAAATGATAACCTGGAGAAAGTAATGATTTATTATTCTGCCAGAGCCTTCTGTGGATTGTGCGACCACTTTATGCAAGCCTGTCTCCCTTTTAACCAGATATCTCTGATTCTAGTGATCTTTTACTTTGCATTAATTTTATCTGCCTTTGAAGGTAATGCAGCTGTGATAAGAGCCAATTAGATTTGCACCATCGAGAAGAACAATGAAATGTGACTTAAGAAAACAAAGATAAAATTAACTGTCTAAATGAGACTACCCGGCAATCTCATCTTTACTATTTTCTTATAGGGTTAGAGCACCATACGTTCAGCATCATAAACTGAAGGACAAGTATAAGGATATTTGAGTTGGTTCAAAGACATGCTGTACTGAACACAATTCTCTCAGAGTTACATTAACCAGTAATTTAATGCTAACTTTCCACAGGACTTGATATCTGTATCTACATCTAAGGATTACATTACAGACAAACACAGGCATCAGGGTAGCACTATGGGGAACCAAATCCCTTTTAAAAGCTCTGTTTGGAATCTTGATTATGAAACAAAATGAGCAAGAGAGTCTTCAGTTGAACATCATCTAGCTTCATTATACCATCATTATTGTTGTCCTGTTGCTTCAGTATACCCAGGAATATTTCAAAGTTTCAGTTGCTGAGCTGTTGTGAAAACGAAGCACTTTTTGGAGGTAAACTTTTACATCTCTAGTGTTTAGTCACTTATGCTTCTGGTAAGAGATGGATGCAAATAATGGCTGAATAATGCAAACCTGTTATATTTTTCAGATCTCATTTATTTATCACATAAAACAATCAATTTCAGTTTCAATAAGTTTTTTTTTGAGGATTTAGAAAAACTGTCAATGAAGGATTGTATTTCTTAAGCCAAGAAACTGGCACACATAGATCATGGAACAGACCAGAGAGCCCAGAACTTACACTCATATGGCCAATTAATCTATGACAAAGGAGGCAAAAATATACAATGGAGAAAGGACAGTCTTTTCAATAAACAGTGCTAGAAAAACTGGACAGTCACATGCAACAGAATTAAACTAGACTACTTCTTTCATCATACACACAAATTAACCCAAAATTGGTAAAAGACTTAAAAGTGAAAGGAAACCATAAAACTCTTAGAAGAAAATGTAGGTGATAAGCTCCTTAATATCAGTCTTGGCAGTGTTTTATTGAATCTGGCTCTGAAAGCAAAGACAACAAAAACAAAAATAAACATGTGGGACTGCATCAAAATGCAAGCTTCTGCACAGCAAAAGAAATCATCAATGAAATTAAAAGGCAACCTACAGAATGAAAGAAAAATTTGCAAATCATACATTTGATAAGGGGTTAATATCCAAAATATATAAAGAACTCATGACTTCAATATAATAATTTTTATTAAAAAATGCACAGAAAATTTGAGTAGGCATTTTTCCAGAGACAGCATACAGATATCCACTAGGCATATGAAAAAATGCTCAACATCACTAACCTTCAGGAAAATGCAAATCAAAACCACAGTGAGATGTCACCTTCACGCCTATTAGAGTGTGTGTGTGTGTGTGTGTGCACTTAGTTGCTCAGTCATGTCCAATACTTTGCAACCCCACGGACTGTAGCCTGCCAGGATCCATAAGATTATCCAGGCAAGAACACTGGAGTGGGTAGCAACTTCCTTCTCCAGGGGATCTTCCTGACCAAGGGATCGAACCTAGGTGTCCTGCATTGCAGGCAGATTCTTTACTGTTGGAGCCACTAGGGAAGCCACTGTTAGAGTGGCTATTAGTAAAAAGACAAGAACTAAGAAGTGTTGACAAGGATGTAGAGAACAGAGAACCCTTGTGCATTATTGGTGGAAATGTAAATTGGAGCATCCACTAAGGAAAACAGTATGAAAGGTCTTCAAAAACTTAGAAGTGGAACTACCACATGATCCAGCAATCTCACTCTGAGGATTTATCCAAAGAAAATGAAAACACTAATTCAAAAAAAAGTGTGTACCCCTGTGTTCATTGCAGCATTATTTACAACAACTACGATATCAATAACCTCAGATATGCAGATGACACCACCCTTATGTCAGAAAGTGAAGAGGAACTAAAAAGCCTCTTGATGAAAGTGAGAGGAGAGTGAAAAAGTTGACTTAAAGCTCAACATTCAGAAAACTAAGATCATGGCATCTGGTCCCATCACTTCATGGGAAATAGATGGAGAAAAAATGGAAACAGCGTCAGACTTTATTTTTGGGGGCCCCAAAATCACTGCAGATGGTGACTTCAGCCATGAAATTAAAAGACGCTTACTCCTTGAAAGGAAAGTTATGACCAACCCAGATAGCATATTCAAAAGCAGAGACATTACTTTGCCAACAAAGGTCCATCTAGTCAAGGCTATGGTTTTTCCTGTGGTCATGTATGGATGTGAGAGTTGGACTGTGAAGAAAACTGAGTGCTGAAGAACTGATGCTTTTGAACTGTGGTGTTGGAGAAGATTCTTGAGAGTCCCTTGGACTTCAAGGAGGTCCAACCATCCTAAAGGAGATCAGTCCTGAGTATTCATTGGAAGGACTGATGCTAAAGCTGAAACTCCAGTACTTTGGCCACCTTGTGTGAAGAGCTGACTCATTGGAAAAGACTCTGATGCTGGGAGGGATTGGGGGCAGGAAGAGAAGAGGACGACAGAGGATGAGATAGCTGGATGGCATCACCGACTCGATGGACATGAGTTTGAGTGAACTCCGGGAGTTGGTGATGGACAGGAACGCCATGGGGTCGCAAAGAGTCAGACACGACTAAGCGACTGAACTGAACTGAACTGAACTGAAGATATGGAAACAACCTAAGTGTCCATCAGTGGATAAAGAAAATGGTGTATACACACACACACAAATACACACACACACACATACACAATGAAATACTATTCAGCCTTTAAAAAGAATGATTTTTTTCCATTTCCAAAAATGTGAATAGACCTTGAGGGCATTATGTTAAGTGAAATTAGTCAGAAAGATAAATACTGTATAATATCATATGATACCATATTTTTATGTGAAATATAAAAAAAGAAAACTAATAAAGTAAACCAAAACCTAAGCTAATAGATACAGAGAACAGATTTGTGGTAGCCAGAGGTGGGCAAAACAGGTGAAGGGAATCAGTACAAAAGGTACAAACTTCAAGTTACAAATAAATGTCATAAGGATGTAACATACAGCATGGTGCACACGTGCGTGCTAAGTCACTTCAGTCATGTCCAACTCTTTGCGACCCTGTGGATGCACCAGGCTCCTCTGTCCATGGGATTCTCTAGGCAAGAACACTGGAGTGGGTTATCATGCCCTCCTCCAGGGAGTCTTCCCCACCCAGGGACTGAACCTGCATCTCTTGTCTCCTGCATTTTCAGGCAAGCTCTTTACCACTAGTACCACCTGGGAAGCCTGTACAGCATGGTAACTGTATTTAATAATATTATATTGCATATTTGAAACCTGTTGAGAGAGTGAATCTAAAAAACCTTCATCACAAGAAAAAGAAAAAGAAAAAAATCAAAACTATTCAGGTGGTAGTGGTAACTAAACATTGTGATGATCATTTCACAAGATGTACAAATGTCAAATCATTGTGTTGTGTACCTGAAACCTAATCTAATGTTATATGTCAATTATACCAACACATTCAAAAAGAAACTAGTACTAAAAATAGAAAAAATTTTTTAATTGAATTATTTAACCTTACAGAAATCTATATGGCAAAGCAACAATGAAAGCAAATAACAATCTTGAATATATGCACAATATATATGACGAATGATCTATAGCTTTAGTGTGTAAAGAGAAATAAATGAATCAGAGAAATGATCATCTCAGAAAAAAATGAACATAAACAAGTGTGAATAATTCACAGAAGGAAAACAAGGGCAAAATAAATTGAGAATGGGATGGAATTTAAGCTTCCTAGTAATGCAAGAAAGAAAACTAAAATAAAACATATAGTTGTTTTTTTTTTTACTTCCAAATAGAAAAAACTAACAATTAAATATTCAATACTATATGGGCTTCCCTTATAGTTCAGTCTGTAAAGATTCTGCCTGCAATGCAGGAGACCCGGGTTTGATTCCTGGGTCAGTAAGATCCTCTGGAGAAGAAAATGGCCACCCACTACAGTAGTTTCACCTGGAGAATCCCATGGATAGAGGAACCTGGCAGGCTACAATCCATGGGATTGCAAGAGTCAGACACAACTTAGCAACTAAATCACCACCACAATATTATTTGGGCTTAGCATGAGTGTGTGCATGCTCAGTCACTCAGTCCTGTCTGATTCTTTGTGACCCCATGGACTGGAGCCCACCAGGCTCCTCTATGGAATTTTCCAGGTAAGAATACTGGAGTGAGTTGTCATTTCCTCCTCCAGGGGATCTTCCTGACCCAGGGATTGAACCTGCATCTCCTGCATTGGCAGGCAGATTATCACTGAGCCACCTGGCTTAGGCAAATACATTAATGCATATGTTGTTTGCAAAAGTATAAATTTGTGGATTTTTTGAGGTCTGTTTTGAATTGTTTATGCTTTTTGATTCAATAACTCCAGTAGTTAAGAATGTGTCCTAGGAAAGTAATCACATATGTGCTCAGAAATTTTGCTAAGAGGATATTCTTGTTAGTGTTGCTTAAGGTAGTGAAGACTTAATGACAACCTTAAAATATATCTACTGAGAAAAAGTTTATTAAATAAGTTAAAGTGCATGCACTCAAGGACACTGTGGATGCATTAAAGCCATGGTTCATGAACTTGTCTGCAATTTAGAATTATCTGAAGATATTTTTAAAATTCCAAAGCCTGGGTCACTTTTCAAAAATCATTATTTCTGAGAGTGAGACTGAGGCATTATTTTTTAAGCTCCCAGTTGCAGTGAACAATGTTGTTTGCAAACTATTATATTAAGGTGATATCACAAAAATGTATTATCATGAAGGAATGTTTACAGTATATTGCTTTGTCAAAAAGACAAGAAGCAAAATAGTTTACTGAGGACATAGCGGTGTTCTTTAGAGTACTAACTGGTGTTCTGTGTGCAAGGTGAATCATTACTGAAGGGGCAGTCTCAAGTCTTTGATGACACCATCCACCTTTACCAAATCAAACTGGGCAGCCAGTCTGTGAGCTGGTCATAAGCTCAGGGTATCTTGGCATCAAAATCTCTGACCAACTTTACATCCATCCACATCGAGTAGCATTGACATACACACACTGCTGCTGCTGCTGCTAAGTCGCTTCAGTCATGTCCGACTCTGTGCGACCCCACAGACGGCAGCCCACCAGGCTGCCCAGTCCCTGGGATTCTCCAGGCAAGAACACTGGAGTGGGTTGCCATTTCCTTCTCCAATGCTTGCAAGTGAAAAGTGAAAGTGAAGTCACTCAGTCATGTCCGACTCTTAGCGACCCCATGGACTGCAGCCCACCAGGCTCCTCAGTCCATGGGATTTTCCAGGCAAGAGTACTGGAGTGGGGTGCCATTGCCTTCTCCGCATACACACACTACCACATGTAAAATAGATAGCTATCAGGAAGCTTCTATATTGCACAGGGAGCTCAGCTCAGTGCTCTGTGATGACCTAGAGCGGTGGGATAGGGTGGGAAGGAGATTCAAGAGGGAAGGGATATGTGTATACATATAGCTGATTCACTTTGTTGTACAGCAGAAATTAGCACAACATTGTAAAGCAATTATACTCCAATTAAAAAAAAAAAATCTCTGACCAAATGGAGTAAGCTGTGTCAATCAGAATCTTGCTCTGAGGAAACTGCGACTGTGGATTTTGAAGGAATCAGGCAGTGAGACTGAAGCTGAAAGGATGTACAAAGAAAAGTCTTAAGGCAGAGAAGGGGCCAGAAAAAAAGTGACGTAATAAACAAGTAGACAGCATTAGTTAGCGAAAGCTGTGAAGTAGTGAGAGACTAATGGGTGAGCAAGAGCCTGGTGGGAGAGAGAAGTTTGAAAAGACATGCAAAATAGAGAACCACCAAAAGAGTATCTGAAGTGTGGTATTAATGCAGATCCACAAACATTTGTTTGGAGTGTCGGAATGTCCTCTTTCTGAGTAACCATCTTAAAAACAATGGTGTTTTAATATTAATCACTTGTCAGTATATTTAGGCAGATGTTTTAGCATTAAAGACCTAGCACACCAGTGATATTCAACCCAAGGGTTAGTATCTTTGAGGATATTTGAAGACACTCTGTGTGGAACCTAAGTATTGACAGTATATGTTAAGAAAATCAATTTTCAGATTTTTGTTTTTTAAAATGAATTTTTTCTTGAATGTGCCTATGGTCAAAATACCATGTCTATCTTCCTTCCTTAGCTTCACTTTCCCTAATGCTTTTGTTTACTTTACTAAAAAAACAAACAAACAACAACAACAAAAAAACGCATCTCTCACCTGTTCTGAATTTACAAACTGCATTGTATAAAGATTCAGTTCAGTTCAGTTCAGTTGCTCAGCCGTGTCTGACTCTTTGTGACACCATGGACTGCAGCACGCCAGGCCTCCCTGTCCATCACAAACTCCCAGAGTTCACTCAAACTTATATCCATGGAGTCGGTGATGCCATCCAACCATCTCATCCTCTGTCGTCCCCTTCTTCTCCCGCCCTCAATCCCTCCCAGCATCAGGGTCTTTTCCAATGAGTCAGTTCTTCACATCAGGTGGCCAAAGTATTGTATAAAGTATATAAACTATTGCATAAAGATTATGAGGTGCCAAACAACAGTTCAAAATTTTGGCGTCTGGAAGCCTCCTTTAATCAAGACACTGTTTGGGTCTCTGCTATATTTTTTAAAAAATGATTTCAAGAAGGAGGTAGTGAAATATAATACATATATATAATACATGTTGTATTTTTTTTTCACTTATGACCATCTCAAGTTTTGGTTAAAAAAAAAAAAGTGGTGGAGGTAGCTTAATGGGTTTCAGAGTCCTTTTAACATATACTCAGACTCATATGACATATATTTTCAGTAACATTTGCTAAAATATCATAGATATTGTAAATTTGTATTTGTCTTTTCTTTGGGTGCGTCTCCTGTTCACCATCACATGTCAACTACTTTTCTATGTATTTTTCCATTCCTGCCACATACTTATTCAAATTTAGGCTAACTTAGAGGAAATGTGGGAGAAGGCAATGGCACCCCACTCCAGTACTCTTGCCTGGAAAATCCCATGGACAGAGGAGCCTGGTAGGCTGCAGTCCATGAGGTAGCTAAGAGTTGGACAAGACTAAGCGACTTCACTTTGACTTTTCACTTTCATACATTGGAGAAGGAAATGGCAACCCACTTCAGTGTTCTTCCTGGAGAATCCCAGGGACGGGGCAGCCTGGTGGGCTGCCATCTATGGGGCCGCACAGAGTCGGACACAACTGAAGCGACTTAGCAGCAGCAGCAGCAGAGGAAATGTGCTATGAATTCTTTCATAATCACTTAGAAACAACACTAAAAAAAATTTGTAAGCCATATACTTGTAAGTGGGCTTCCCTGGTGGCTCAGGCGGTAAAGAATCCACCTGCAATGCAGGAGACCTGGGTTCGATCCCTGGGTTGGGAAAATCCCCTGGAGGAGGACATGGCAACGCACTCCAGTATTCTTGCCTGGAGAATCCCCATGGACAGAGGAGCCTGGTGGGCTGCAGTCCATGAGGTCGCAAAGAGTTGGACACAATTGAGCAACTAAACACAGTACAGCACATACTTATAAGTGAATGTTGAATTTCCAAAATTTGTCTCATTTTAGGAATAGGGCATACTCATCTGTGGATATGACCTTTATTGAAGAAAAATTATCCATTTTATTAAGAAATATATTTACAACAAAACTTTAATATTTAACAATAAATTATAAAAATGCAATGCATTTATCTATCATTGATCATTTAATATTAAATATAATTATAACACAATACAAAATAATTTTCAAAAATGGTAGTATATGTAAAAAATGTCATTTTATACATATATTTTGCTTCAGAGAGGTATAAAAATGTAATTAATAAATCTTTTTGAAATATAAATACTTCAAAAATAAAAATAGATTCTATTAGGACAAGAAAAATCTGTGGGGGTAAATGTAATGGAAACATGAGTATAAGAAGGAAAAGGGATAATGTATACTGTCTGACAAAAACATCTTGACATATTTTTCAAATGTACGACTGTGAGCGCCAAATCACTACGACATTAGATTCCATTAGCTATACTTAAGAGCTCTGTAACAGTTTTAAGTTAAAATGTTAATATTTTAATATTACAGACATGGCACATTTGTTAGCTATTAAACCCATGATTTAAAATGTAAATATTTACTTAAAATGAGCAATTGGGTATCTGAATTTTTCAAAACAGTTTTAGGGAATAATAAAAACGATTGAAGATTCATATACGGGACGCTTTCTATTTAGTCTATAATATTTTCTTAACCATCATAATTGAGTTTTTTGAAGACATGGAAAAGCATTCGAAATATATTGCTTATTAAGTGACTGTCATAATGTGATATGTTGCAATTTTTAAAATCTAGAATAAAATGTTAAAAATGTAATACTATTATCAATTTTAGCATATTATGTCAATTATTTAAAAAGTGTTCATCAGATTATATATAATATTAAATGCTAAAATATTAACAATGATTATCTCTGAGTGGTAAAATTATGTGTGAATTATTTTCATTTTTGTTTATCTCTGTCTTTAATTCATATGAAAGACATATGCAATATTACTTACATTGTAAAAAAAATTTTAAATAAAACAGCAAAGTGTATCCTTTGATCTGGACATCGACAACTTTTCTAAGCAAAAACAATAAGAGCAAAATTTCCTGCAGAATTAGACCTTTTCATAGTAATCCTTAAGGTTTAGCCATGACAAATGCTAAAATAAAACCTTGTTTCTTTATCCTAAATTCAGCTGTCTTTATCTAGGATTCTCAGGACATTTATCCTGAATAAGGAGTGCAGAATCAGAACCCTTAATAGCAATGGTGCTACATCACGAAAAATATGCTGCGTACGTCTTTGTAAAAAGGCCAATCAGCAGAAAACATATTCTGCAAAGGCACCTCCTGCGTGGTCCTGAATCATAACTTGCCTTAACTGAAAAATATAGGAACTAAAGAACGCAGAAATAGTAGTCAACTTACATTCTACACTAAGTGTGAATTATTATTCTTCAAGGAGTTCTGAGGCTGTTCAGTGTGTATTAAATCTTGAACAAGTTACAGGATTTTGGAACTGAACAGTTATTGGTTTGTAAAACTGGCTTAGGCATTTCCATCTGCACACATAAAATTTTGATTAATTTTCTCTCGTGCTATGTGGTGAGGCATAGCAATGTATTTTGACATTGAGATCTTATCCACATTTAGAGGACTGAAAGGTCATTATACTTTCACTCTCTGTAAAGACATTGCTTGATAATAATAGACTGTACAAAAATAGTACCAGGTGATACTTGGCTCCCAGTCAAATGGAGCTCTGCTTTATCTATACCTACACTTTTCAAAGGACTCAATTCTACAAACATTGGACTGAACACTGGTTGTGTTAGTTTCACCCTGCATATTTTGGAAATATCAGGAGAGGCTCTCCTGATTACCCTATGTCTCTTTGTGTCTATTTCTTCAACTCTATAATTTCCCCTTAATTTAAAATATAGAAAACAAAGTTTGACAGGGAATGTAAATAATTATAATAAGCAATATTCTAACAAAAATAAAATATTCTCATAAGGAAAGATGGAATTTTACTTAATCTAGCTCAGTGGGTTAGTGAAATAGAACTTTGAATGCCAAGTGGAATATAAAGGCAAGACCATCATGTTTTGAACCTACACGTATTTCAAATGTAGAGATTATGGAATTCTGTGGGTTATATCTAAGCACTTAAGGAAGAGAGCACTTGGATTTCATGTGGCGATAGGAGACATTATTCCCCTTAGAAGTGGGACTTTGATTGAAATAGAAGCAGCTTAAAATAAAATACAGTGATGAACAATTCAAATGCCCTTTGATTTGAATTAGGCCTCATAGAGAGGATAAACTGCACTAAGTTTGAACTGCCCTCCAAACCAATCCTTATCCACAAAAAAATTCTGTTTTTCATTTTAATATGTGATTTATTTTCCAAAGGTAGCTGGTAAAGGATCCACCTGCAATGCCTGAGACCCCAGTTTGATCCCTGGAGAAGGGATAGGCTACCCCTTCCAGTATTCTTGGGCTTCTCTGGTGGCTCAGCCATAAAGGAATCCGCTTGAAATGTGGGAGACCTGGGTTCAATGCTCCTGTTGGGAAGATGCCTTGGAGGAGGGCATGGCAACCCAATCCAGTATTCGTGCCTGGAGAATCCCCAAAGACAGAGGAGCCTGGTGGGCCTCAGTCCATGAGGTCACAAAGAGTCCAAAGAGTCGGACACAACTGAGTGACTAAGTACCGCAGAGCACATTGCTATTACTTATTAACACAAAAAAAAATCTTCATAAAAGCAGATTTTTGTGCTAGATTTTGATAGCTCTTCTATGGTTCTCCATGACAATCTCACTCTTAAATTGTTCACACATACCCCCCAAAACTTTCTTAGTTTATTTGGAGATTGACAGTGACTATCATAATTTTACAGTTGCTTCTGATGCAGTGTTAGGAACGATAGACTTGAACACCAGAATTTGAACCCCAGTGCTAATACTGACTATGTTTGACATTTGATAAGGGACTTAACATCCAAACATTTGTTTCATCATTCTTTACGTGGAAATGGTAACATCTGCCTCATGCTGGTGCAAGAAAAAAAATGAGGTAATAGGAAAAGATCTTCCATTGTTTGTAATACGTAATAGTTCCTCAAGAAGTGTTCCATGGCACTCTATCCTTCTGTACCACCTATTTTAATAATTTTAATTAGGCAAACTTATTTTAATAATTTTAATTTATTAAAAATCAGCCATGGGAGAATCTCTGTAGCACCAGTAACTATGTGAAAAGAATACTCCACTCATCCAAAGTTCACTGGATTCAGTCAGAAATCAATCTATATTAGACTGAATTCCAGTTTGTAATTGATTTGTTCATTCTCTGTATTAACCTTAACATGCTCCACTGTACTTACCTTATTGGTGCATTTGTTTAATGAATGTCCTTAATAATTCCATCAATGTCAATGCTATTTATTCTAAACATTTTAATTGCCTTTGGACTTCAGTTAGCACAGAGTTGTTACATTAAAAAGTAGAATATAAGTTTAAGAATGTAAATGTTAAACAAATGTGGCTTGATTTGGCTAAAAATCCAAAGGCAAATGGTGACAAAAGAATCTGAAGCTATGGATAGATTTACTTTTAGTGAAGATTAAATTATTGAAGGCTTACTGTAAGGGAAAGTGTATTAATAAAAATCTTCCTGCAAATGTAGATTAACCACAAAGCAATTAATGAAAAGCTGTGTCACTCATTCACATGTGAAGAAAATATTAAATAGTCATTTCCATGCTGTTGTGACCTTTGTTTCCCTGGGCAATGACAACTTTGCTACTGCTTCTGCTAAGTCACTTCAGTCGTGTCCGACTCTGTGCGACCCCATAGACGGCAGCCCACCAGGCCCCCCCGCTCCTGGGATTCTCCAGGCAAGAACACTGGAGTGGGTTGCTATTTCCTTCTCCAATGCATGAAAGTGAAAAGTGAAAGTGAAGTCGCTCAGTCGTGTCCGACCCTCAGCGACCCCATGGACTGCAGCCTTCCAGGTTTCTCCATCCATGGGATTTTCCAGGCAAGAGTACTGGAGTGGGGTGCCATTGCCTTCTCCGAATGACAACTTTAGAAATAATCAAACCTTAGTGAGTAATCACATTAGTGACCGGGTCTAGTTGCTATATAGATTTTTTTCTTGGGACTTCAAATTCTCTTTTCCTTGTGGGGCTATTAAAAAAATATTGAGAATGCTAGTCAATTATCCCAAGAAATGATGCTCTGGAAATATCCATGGGTATGGTGAAGGGCAAGTTAATTAGAATAAAAAGAAACAACTCCCGGTTTTCTTCATCAACTTCCATCTATTGTTTAGAAATCAAAATTACAACATACTTTCACTGATAAAAAGTTCAGACACATAACAGTAAACAAGGGAGATTTACAATCCCTTTTCCTACTAGAAAAAGGTTCTAGTTCATTTCCCCTATAACTGGAACATTGAGTAGATAAAAGCTCAGTGTAGTAAAATCTCTACTTATGCAATTCAGCATCACCATGGAAACATCTCCCCCTCAGTGAAATAATGAGATGGTAATGAAAACAGCTGCCACATAATGAGCCTAGGCACAAGCAGAGGCCAAGTTCTTCATGCCAAAAAGTGAGTGACAGGAGGGTCAACTAGATGGGGGTGGGATGAGCAAGGAGTAAGAAGAAAGCCATCAGTGGGTATTGTGGGAAAGGGCAGCAACAACTCCATAAAATTCTAATATCAAAGTGCTCAGGCGTTGATTTTTGCAAATTTTGGTACTGAGTTTGTGGCATTCCCAGTGCAGAGACAAATGTGGTATACAAATTGAGTTTTGATTATCTGAGTTCAACCTAACACTTTACACATTTAACATGTCAAACTATGTAGCTTGACCATTCAGGGTTCTACGTTCTGCTGGGTCCTCGGGAACTTGTGTAAAATGGTAACAACATCAGGATGTGAGGAGGATAGTTATATTTGGGGGACACGAAAGGATATGATGTCATCCCTTAGAGCACTCCCAAGTAAATAGGAACCATACCTGCCTCCTCCAATGTAACGTGGGCCCGCTGATATGAAGATTATGAGCAGAAATTGGTAGGAACTAAATATATACGTTTGTTATTGTTTAGTTGCTAAGGCGTGTCCAACTCTTTGTGACCCCATAGATTGTAGCCGGTCAGGCTCCTCTGTCCATGGGATTTCCCAGGCAAGAATACTGAAGTGGATTGTCATTTCCTCCTCCAGGGGATCTTCCCAACCCAGGGATCAGATCGAACCCACATTTCCGGCATATATATACATACACAGACACACACATCACATGTATACATGAGTGTATGTGTGTGTACCTGAATCACTTTGCTGAACATCTAAAACTAATACAATATTGTAAATAAACTACACTTCAATAAAAAATTAATTTAGCAAAATAATTAAAAATATTTTTTTCTAAAGAAAAGAGTAGCCTCTTGAGAAGTGGGCAGAGCTACATACTGTTTAAAATGTAGTGTTCTGAAATCAGAGAGGAATTGATCTGAACTCTGGCACTCTCATATACCAATTGTGACCAGGAGCAAATGTCTCTAATTCTACATTTCTTCACCTGTAAGATGAGGTCAATAATAGTACTTGCCACGAGTGGCTATGAAAATTAAATGAGATAATGCTTGTACAATACCAGTCACAATGAGTGTTCAAATATTCAGTTCAGTTCAGTTCAGTTGCTCAGTCATGTCCAACTCTTTGCAACCCCATGGACTGCAGCATGCCAGGCCTCCCTGTCCATCACCAACTCCCAGAGTCACTCAAACTCATGTCCATTGAGTCAGTGATATCATCCAACCATCTCATCCTCTGTCGTCCCCTTCTCCTCCCACCCTCAATCTTTTCCAGCATCAGGATCTTTTCCAGTGAGTCAGTTCTTTGCATCAGGTGGTCAAAGTATTGGAGTTTCAGCTTCAACATAAGTCTTTCCAATGAATATTCAGGACTTATTTCCTTTAGGATGGACTTGTTGGATCTCCTTGCAGTCCAAGGGACTCTCAACACCACTGTCTTCAACACCACAATTCAAAAGCATCAGTTCTTTGGCACTCAGCTTTCTTTCTTTTTTTTTACAAATTTTTTTTATTATTTTTTTTTACTTTACAATATTGTATTGGTTTTGCCATATGTCAACATGAATCTGCCACAGGTGTACACATGTTCCCCATCCTGAACCCCCTCCCATCTCCCTCCCCGTACCATTCTTATGGGTCATCCCAGTGCACCAGCCCCAAGCATCCTGTATCATGCATTGAACCTGGACTGGCGATTCATTTCTTATATAATATTATACATATTTCAATGCCATTCTCCCTAATCATCCCACCCACTCCCTCTCCCACAGAGTCCAAAAGACTGTTCTATACATCTGTGTCTCTTTTGCTGTCTCGCATACAGGGTTATCATTACCATCTTTCTAAATTCCATATATATGCGTTAGTATACTGTATTGGTGTTTTTCTTTCTGGCTTACTTCACTCTGTATAATAGGCTCCAGTTTCATCCACTTCATTAGAACTGATTCAAATGTATTCTTTTTAATGGCTAAGTGATACTCCATTGTGTATATGTACCACAGCTTTCTTTATCCATTCATCTGCTGATGGACATCTAGGTTGCTTCCATGTCCTGGCTATTATAAACAGTGCTGTGATGAACATTGGGGTACACGTGTCTCTTTCAATTCTGGTTTCCTCAGTGTGTCCAACTCTCACAACCATACATGACTACTGGAAAAACCATAGCCTTGACTAGATGGACCTTTGTTGACAAAGTCATGTCTCTGCTTTTTAATATGCTGTCTAGATTGGTCATAATTTTTCTTCCAAGAAGTAAGCGTCTTTTATCTTCATGGCTGCAGTCACCATCTGCAGTGATTTTGGAGCCCCCAAAAATAAAGTCTGCCACTGTTTCCCCATCTATTTGCCATGAAGTGGAGGGACTGAATGCCATGATATTAGTTTTCTGAATGTTGAATTCTAAGCCAACTTTTTCTTTCTCTTCTTTCACTTTCATCAAGAGGCTCTTTAGTTCTTCTTCACTTTCTGCCATAAGGGTGGTGTCAGCTGCATATCTGAGGTTATTGATATCTCTCCCAGCAATCTTGATTCCAGCTTGTGTTTCATCCAGCCCAGCATTTCTCATGATGTACTCTGCATATAAGTTAAAAAAGCAGGGTGACAAAATACAACCTTGACGTACTCCTTTTCCTATTTGGAACAAGTCTGCTGTTCCATGTCCAGTTCTAACTGTTGCTTCCTGACCTGCATACAGATTTCTCAAGAGGCAGGTCAGGTGGTCTGGTATTCCCATCTCTTTCAGAATTTTCCACAGTTTGTAGTTCAGATATTAACTACTATTTATTTTATTACAAGTAAACAGGCTTACAGATGGCAACAGCTTTGGGGAGACTGTATACTACATTTTTTAAAAAGATGTTCATATAGTATTAAAAGACCAACTGAGATTGGGTGGCCCATGTTTGGAATTGCCCCATTCTATATATTAATATTCTATAACCATGCTTCACAGCCCGGATATAACAGAGGGAAAAGAAGACAAGCTATACAACTTATACAGAGTTAAAATTTCTCAGGAAGGGTTGACCAAAACACTTAAGGGTGCTAGTGAGAGATGTCACACTCTGTGAGGTACCTCGTCTAATGAAAAGCAAGTGTCATGGCAAGATCCAAGTGAGGGCCGTAAGAGAATGCAGATATTCTTGATGTTGAAAGGAAGTAGAGAGGAGGCTAGAATGAGGCATCTGAATGTTGAGGAAACAAAAGCAGTTATTCATGAGAGTTCCATGTCCATGGGCAGTGTGCCTTGGAAGGCAGGTGGGTCTGGTTGAGAGTCCAAAGTGCAGTCAACAAAACTCACATCAGGAGGTCAATATCCCAGCTGCCCCTGGCCAGGTCAGCTTATTTGTACCACCTGTCTCCTACTCTACTGGAATTTGACTGGCTTTCTCAGATGTTTCAGAGTCCTTCTCCTTCAATATCCAGTAGTGAGCCCTGTTCTCTCTCCTCATTGTTGGGTTCCCATGCAGTAAGGGGTTCTGCAAGAGTCCTCTTTTTCGATCTTACCCAAGCCATGACTCTCCTCTCTGGTATTGGTCAAGCCCTTCCTTTCAGGTCAACCCTATAGCTCAGGGTTGTTCTTGATTAATAGCATCTCCACATATTAGCCTTTCTGCTCTCCCCTCCCTCAAACTGGCTGCTGAAGTGCTCCTAGCTGTCTCAAGAGATCACCATCAATGGCTGGTGCAATGTCTCCTCCCTCTGACTGGTTTTAGTTGAGGTAGAAGGAAGGATGCTAAAACTTTCATCTTTACGTGTATAATCAGAAAACCTCTGCTGATGACAGAGGGATGATGAGAGACACTCACCGTTAGATAATGTATCACTTTGGTAGTTGTGTTTGGTGATGGTTTAGTCACTAAGTCGTGTCTGACTCTTGCTGTAGCCTACAAGGCTCCCCTGTCAGTGCGATTTTCCAGAAAAGAATAATAGAGTGGATTGCCATTTCCTTCTCGAGGGGAAATCAAACCTGAGTCTCCTGCTTTGCAGGCAGATTCTTTACCGACTGAGCCACCAGGGGAAAATGTGCAGTCATTACTCAAATGCACAGAAATGGTGGTGAAAATCTCATATTTTTGCCATTTCAATGTCTTAAACTTGGTATCACTAAAATTCAATGTCTTTGAGACAAACAGTAAGAAGAAAATTTCCCGTCTCCTTTTCTTCCTCCTATTCAGTCTTCCTTGCTCTCCCTTAAGTGAACTAAGTTCCCCGGGGATCTATACAACAGCTTGGTGTATCTCTGTGTTGAAGATGAGTGTCAGGGAGCACTGTAGTCTGGTTAGCTGTCTCTGGTCACACCTGGCCTTCAGGCATCATGACCTGATATCTGCTGCTGCTGCTGCTGCTGCTGCTGCTAAGTCGCTTCAGTCGTGTCCAACTCTATGCGACCCCATAGACGGCACTCCACCAGGCTCCCCCATCCCTGGGATTCTCCAGGCAAGAACACTGGAGTGGGTTGTCATTTCCTTCTCCAATGCGTGAAAGTAAAAAGTGAAAGTGAAGTCGTGCAGTTGTGTCCAACTCTTAGTGACCCCATGGACTGCAGCCCACCAGGCTCCTCCATCCATGGGATTTTCCAGGCAAGAGTACTGGAGTGGGGTGCCATTGCCTTCTCCGTGACATCTGCTATGTCTGGCTAATTTTAGCCTTTGAAATCATGAGCTGCCATCTGCTGCTGATAGCCAAGATAGGGTGCTGGTTTAGTACCTGGTTGGGCTTCCCTTGTGGCTCAGATGGTAAAGAATCTACCTGCAATGTGGGAGACTTGGATTCCATCCCTGGGTTGGGAAGATCCCCTGGAGAAGGTAACGGCTACCTACTCCAGTATTCTGGCCTTGAGAATTCCATGGACTGTATAGTCCATGGGATCTCAAAGAGTCGGACACAACTCAGTGACTTTCACTTCACTTAGAATCTGGTCACGAGATCTCATGCATTTGGAGCTTTTCTCATCCTAACTTCAGCCCTTTGCTGGTCCTCCAGATTTTCAACTCTTCTATACACCTCTTGAGAGTTCCCGAACACCCAAGTCTTTCCCCTTTCCCATGCTGGGATGTGTGTTCGCCTCTATGAGACCTTCAGTGTCTGCTGCACAGACATCAAAGTCCTACACATAGAGGTTCTTGCAGAGCTTCTGTAAGGGGCCTTTGTTTTTCTTTCTTTTCCTTGAATTCCCTCTAAACCTATTGGGGTTTCTAGATTAGGTGGGATTAAATCTTTGTCATGCTCCTCTCATCTTCTTCTTGACAGCTAGCTGAAATTTTATCATTTTTCACAGTGGTGAAAAAGATGCCCTAACATTAAATAGTGGATTCTTTCCATTTCGGGATTTGTAATGTAAATCAGATTTTCAAACCATAAATTTTGACTCATCCATAGTTTATAAAATAAATGAATTTTTCTTAAAAATTAAATAGAATCAAATCAAACAGAAAATACGACTGTATCACATAATAAAAATAATTACTGTTTCATAAAACTTCTGTTTTAATTCTCTGTGTATTGTATGTTGGATATGTATTTGTTTTTGTGAGTTACAATCAAAAAAAGCTTGAAAGGCTCTGGTATCAACTATGCTCAGTTCTCCAAAAGTTGACTTTTGGGAACCTAAATATTTGCCTCCTTCTGATTGTTTGACTCTGCTGCTGCTGCTGCTGCTAAGTCGAGTCAGTCGTGTCTGACTCTGTGTGACCCCATAGACGGCAGCCCACCAGGCTCCCCCATCCCTGGGGTTCTCCAGGCAAGAACACTGGAGTGGGTTGCCATTTCCTTCTCCAATGCATGCAAGTGAAAAGTGAAAGTGAAGTCGCTCAGTCATGTCCGACTCTTAACGACCCCATGGACTGCAGCCCACCAGGCTCCTCAGTCCCTGGGATTTTCCAGGCAAGAGTACTGGAGTGGGGTGCCATTGCCTTCTCCATGTTTGACTCTAGCAAATCAAAATGCTTTACTCTATTATTTGTTTTTGCTCTAAATTTTCAGAAATAACTATCAGTGCTTTATTCCATATTCTATGGGTTGGCCAAAAACTCATTTGGATTTTCCCATAAGATGTCACAAATTTTTTGGTCAACCCAATATCTTGTCTTCCTCCAAGGCAATGAATAGCACTGGATGATTGAGTAAAGATGCTTGTGACAAGAAGACAAGGAAGAAAAATGAAACCTGGGACTGAAATCTTCATATATTTTCTATTAAATAGTCTCAGAATGTATACCAACAGTTAATTCCCTAAGAAGGTGAAAATAAAAGGATTTACACAGTTCCATATAAAAGAAGCCATGATCCTTTTATGCAATAACTATATATAACATTTATTGAATAACTAACATACGCCAGAAATAGGAACACAAAAATAGATAAGAAATTTCTGTTCACATCCTAACTGGGTAGACACACAAAAATAATGGGTAATTCAGTAATTGCTAGCAATGTAACTCAGTGCAAAGAGCTAAAGATCCAAAGAAAAAGAATGTCAAATTTCAGAATTTTAGAATGGCTACTCTATTCAAATGTTTCCCAGGCAAAGAGTGGGAGGAATAATACTCCAGGTAGAAAGAATAGCAAACTTGGAAAAAGTACACATATACACGGTGCGTGTTCAGAGTGTCTAGACAGAAGGTAGAAGGCATGGATGCAGCGAGATGAGGCAAACCAAAGACTGAGGACAGTCTAAAAAATGGGAGGTTCTTAACCCAGTCGTGGCAATCACACACATGACCAATTTTATTGTTATATGCCACACTTAGGAATTTGTAGTTTTGTAGGAGATGAAAGCCAGGAAGTTTTAAACAAATGTGTGATGCTTCAGTGTATTTTAGAAAGATAAGTGCAGTGGAGAAATATTGCTAAGTGGAAAATAAAACTGGCAGAATCAAAAAGAACATGGTGACCAAACTGAAGGTAGGGATTAAGGGAGCCAAGAACATGCCCAGTTCTCCTAGCTTGAGTAAATGTGTAGATGGACAGTGGCACCTGAGATGTGGCCCATAAAAGAAAGAGCCAACTTGAGAAATGCAGAATCTTAAGAGCAATTTGGCATAAAAATAGAACTAGGGGAAGAAACTATAATCAAAAGTGTAGGGGAATTTAGAGTGAGCTTCCAGGGAGGGAAGACTGACAAGAAAATGTGTGTCAATCATTAAGACAGTCCTTCTCACAGGTTTTATGAGATTTTCTGGCTGCATCAGAATCAGGCAGAGTGAGCTTCTCACCTTCTGAGATGGCCCACACTTGGTCTGAGGAGTGTGTTTCTCCCAAGGACTTTCTTGTCTTTTGAGATGAACTGCTTTCCAGGTGGCAATAGTGGTAAAGAATCAACCTGCCAATGCAGGAGACTCAGGAGACGTGGGTTCAATCCCTGGGTTGGGAACATCCTCTCAGCATGGCAATGCACTCCAGTATTCTTGCCTGGAGAATCTCGTGGACAGGGGAGCCTGGCAGGTTACAGTCCATAGGGTTGCAAAGAGTTGGACATGACTGAAGGGACTTAGCATATGCACACTTTCTACCTATAGAATTTACATCTGTCTAAACAAATTCACTGCTTACCTATTGCTTTCTCTCTCACTGAATTCTTCCTGTAATAAGACTTAAAGAACCTAAGCTTCATTATATTGTTCATACTGTGCATGGGTTTTGGAAGGACTGATGCTGAAGCTGAAACTCCAATACTGTAGTCACCTGATGCAAAGAGCTGACTCATTTGAAAAGACCCTGATGCTGGGAAAGATTGAACGCGGGAGGAGAAGGGGACGACAGAGGATGAGATGGTTGGATGGCATCACCAACTTAATGGACATGAGTTTGAGTGAACTCCGTGAGTTGGTGACGGACAGGGAGGCTTGGTGTACTGCAGTCCATGGAATCGCAAAGAGTCGGACACGACTGAGCGACTGAACTGAACTGAACTGAACTGAAGCTTCATTGAGTCCTAAGACCAGCTAGACTAACTTCCCTCTCATCACTGATGCCGTGGGGGACACTGTCTATAGCATTCCTTTGTGACAACTTTTTGGGCACTACCACCTGTTTGGGAGAATACCTTGGAAGGGATAGCATCTAAAATCACTAGCTTTAATGACCGTATTAGATAGAATATCTAAGATGTGTGACCATATAGGGTCAAAGCTGACAGAGAAGATTCTTCTCAACATTTCTCCTAATTGGCTCAACAGTTATGGCCCCTCCCTCAGACGTCACTAGTCACCACGAACCTGCTCCAGGCCCTGCTGTGGGGCAGCGGGCAACCCTGTGTCCTGAAGGTGCAGGGTCTCTTTGTGTTAAGCGAGAACAGTACTGGCTACAACAGGATTTCTCTCTCCTGGATTTTTACCCTGATGACCGATGTGAAGAACAGACCCCTTGTCCTTCTTTGAGACAGAGGAAGAAACTGCAGGCACTTCAAGGGAGAACACTGAAATGACTTGATTTTGAAATGAATGACAGGGTTTTTGCTTAGGGTTTTAAAATAAGTATATTTTATAAAGAGAATTGTGCTAAATATATCAATTAAAAAATTTTTTCCCCTAAAAAAAAAAGAGACAGAATGGGAGAATATATAACCTGAATATAATACCAGGATGGGGCCTGAGGTGACAAATACAGCTGAAGGCTGAGGTAGTCTGTGGCACCTGGAATAGAGACAGGCAGTAGGTGGTGGTAGAGGTAAATCCCTTGTAAGGGGGAAATCTATTATGATCTGAGAGGCTTCCCCAGTAGCTCAGATGGTAAAAAATCTGCCTGCAATGTAAGAGACCTGGGTTTGATACCTGGGTCAGGAAGATCCCCTAGAGAAGGAACTGGCTACCCACTCCAGTATTCTTGCCTGGCCTATGTCCACAATCTCGCAAAGAGTTGGACACAACTGAGCGACTAACACATACATACACACATGTGTACATACACTAAACACACGTTGTCATCTGAGGAAAGTGTCCAGTGGGCAACAATGATATAAAATTCAGAGAGGGGTATTATTTAGGAATCCCAGGAGGCAGACAGCTATCACTGGGGATATCTGCAGGAGACCTGTTTACTGGGCGGGGTCTTGGGAGAGAATTCTAGTAAAAAAGGACTTACAGATCTACAGGAAATGGAATACTTTGTGGATTAAGTAGAGACTTAGGTAGGGAAACTGACAGAGGAGCCTGGTGGGCTACAGTCCATGGGGTCACAAAGAGTTGGGCATGACTTAGCAACTAAATAGCAAAACAAGCAGGGAAACAAAAACAAGGATCTGTGGGTACAGTTAGAGAAGTGGATCTTAGAATCCAAATGGAAGACTAATTAGCTTATCGAGAATATTGTAGAGAAAGCTGCTGATAGACAACTGGATTCAAAAGTGTCTGCCGATCAACTATACTGCAGTTTTAAGAAGTCAAATGAAAAAAGCATCTGCCAGTGTTTCTCCACCTGGCCTGTACATTACGCTTGGGGAAAATTTGAACAAACATCTTTGCCTTGTAGCCAATCTAAATGAATTAAAATCAGAATCTCTGGGGAGTGGATTTCTGGCATTGCTATTCAAACCAAAAACTATACAAATATTCTAAGCCAAAGTTGAGAAACACAAATCTACCACCTTCTCAGCCTTAGCATCCCAGTGTAATCACCTCAATTCAGTTCAGTTCAGTTCAGTCACTCAGTCGTGTCCGACTCTTTGCAACCCCCTGAATCGCAGCATGCCAGGCCTCCTTGCCCATCACCAACTCCCGGAGTTCACCCAGACTCATGTCCATCGAGTCAGTGATACCATCCAGCCATCTCATCCTCTGTCGTCCCCTTCTCCTCCTGCCCCCAATCCCTCCCAGCATCAGAGTCTTTTCCAATGAGTCAACTCTTCGCATGAGGTGGCCAAAGTACTGGAGTTTCAGCTTTAGCATCATTCCTTCCAAAGAAATCCCAGGGCTGATCTCCTTCAGAATGGACTGGTTGGATCTCCTTGCAGTCCAAGGGACTCTCAAGAGTCTTCTCCAACACCACAGTTCAAAAGCATCAATTCTTCGGCGCTCAGCCTTCTTCACAGTCCAACTCTCACATCCATACATATGTGAGAAAAACCATAGCCTTGACTAGACGGACCTTTGTTGGCAAAGTAATGTCTCTGCTTTTTAACGTGCTATCTAGGTTGGTCACCTAGGTATCTTTAAAAATTTTCTGAAGCCTGGGCTTCCCTAGTAGTCAAGTGGTTAAGAATTCACCTTGCAATGCAGGGGACGTGGGTACGATCACTGGTCCGGGAAGATCCCACATGCTGAAGTGCCCATACATGGAGCCCATGTGCCACAACTACTGAGCCTATGCTCTGGAACCTGAGAGTCACAACTCCTGAAGCCCTAGCAAGAGAAACCACCACAATAAGAAGCCTGCACACCACAACTACAGAGTAGCCCCCACTTTCCGCAATTAGAAAAAGCCCACATGCAGCACTAAAGACCCAGCACAACCAAACACAAACTCAAAAAAAAAAAAAAAAAAAGTTTCCGAGGCCAAATTCTACTCCAAAGAGTAAAATCTTCTAATTTAATGAGTCTGGGGTTTGACTTGGACATCAGGGTTTTTTAAAGGTTCCTAGATGATCTTAACATACAGCAAAGATGGAGAGTCATGGTCCATAATACACTATCCAATATGATAACCCCTGGGCTTCCCAGGTGGTGCTAGTGGTACAGAACCCACCTGCCAATTCAGGAGATGTAAGAGACATGGGTTTGATCCCTGGGTCGGGAAGATCCCCTGGAAGAGGGTATGGCTACCCACTCCAGTATTCTTGCCTGGAGAATCCCATGGACAGAGGAGCCTGGTGAGCTACAGTCCATGGGGTTGCAAAGAGTCAACATGACTGAAGCGACCTAACATGAACTCACG
Organism: Bos javanicus; assembly: GCF_032452875.1. Lineage (NCBI taxonomy): Eukaryota > Metazoa > Chordata > Mammalia > Artiodactyla > Bovidae > Bos > Bos javanicus. The sequence continues at coordinate 27,105,971 of NC_083871.1, read as the reverse complement.
TGCCTGGTAGGTAACCCCTAAACACACATGGCTATTAAGGCACGTGAAACGCTACTAGTCTGAATTGAGATGTGCTGTAAGTATAAAATACACACTGAATTTCAAAGACTCACTATGAAAATAATAATGTATAACATTCATTAATAATTTAATACTGGTTATATGTTTCAATGCTAAATATTTTAGATATGTTGGGTTAAATTAAAGTTACTCTTCTTACTTTTTAAAATATGACTATTAGAACAGTCTAAATTACATATGTGACTCATTATATTTCCACTGGACATATTGACTCATTATATTTCTATGTTTCCAACTCCAAGTCCCAGTTGGTCCTAAAGAACTGCAATAAGCTGAGCCTGGGGTAGACCCAGGAAACAGTTCCAGAGGAGAGAAAGTGGCCTGTGGCCAAAATTCTCTGTCCCTTGAACAATCCCTTATTTCTGCCCCTTATACAACCCCTATTTTGTCATAAAATTGAAGAACAAGGGGGTTAAAGGGAGCATTAAAAGTCATTTTTCATCTTATTAAAAGAACTATATACTTCACTTCACTGTCCTGAATGAAATTCTTCCCATTAGCCATTCTTATTAGGTAACAAGCCTTCCCCTTTAGTAAAGTGAAGAACTTGAGACTAAAGAAACTATTACTCACTGACACAGAATTCCAACTAATTCAATCAGCTTGCTTTCCTCGTAGTACTTAATGGAAGGCTGTAAGGGAGGAATCCGGACTCCAGGACTGGAGATGAGATGACTGGAAACAGTGAGTGCCCTGAAAATAGAATGGCCTCAGAGAGGTCTTACAAAAGGCAGTCAGGGCAGGAAGAAGACACTGTGAATGCGGACCAGGAGGAGATAGAGGGCGAAAGAAAGGGACACTAAAAGGGAATCAGGAAGCTTTTCATTTCAACATCTTGCCTGTTTCCAAGGAAACAAGGGAAAGAAAACTAGACTTCTTTTCTAGCAGTTCCCAGAAATCTAATACCAAAGTATTAAAGTTTAGTGATACTGAAAGTTAAAGAGGCTTTTAAAAATTAAGAATTACCCATGCAGAACACTAATTCCTAAATGGAAAATTCCTCACAAAAGTTAGCTACAAACAGCACCCAAACTTTCTAAATTGTAACACGTGGAATATATGTGGACAAAGCTAAGTATATAATATGCTCAGGGGGTGGTAGCTTTACAACTTGAAGTTTTTTGCACTTTTGATGGCTAATATCCTAGAGATGGATACTTCATACAAGAAAGGAAGTGTTCATTTCCCTTCTGTGTACTAGAGTCTGCCCTAATGGGCAGTTTCACAGAGTCAACAAGAGACTGGGCCCAGGAGTCTAAATCTGATTGGTAACTTTTTGATAGCCAATAATTACTTAAATAGGTTATGCTCCATGTTCCTTGAGGAGTTTCTGTTTCTCCTAATCACTTCCTCATATGATTTTGTGTATCATTTCAACCAATTTTCAATGTACAACATGTAGCAAATTCAAGATTCTTCTTTAAGCTGAGGCATTCTGCTCTAGGGTACAAGAGAACCTCAGGACAGCAGGAAAAAGAATCTCTAGCCAAGCAAAGGGCATATGAAGATAATTTTGAATTGACCAGTTCAGTTCAGTTCAGTCGCTCAGTTGTGTCCAACTCTTTGTGACCCCAATGGACTGCAGCACACCAGGCCTCCCTGTCCATCACCAACTCCCAGAGTTTACTCAAACTCATGCCCATTGAGTCGGTGATGACATCCAGCCGTCTCATCCTCTGTCATCCCATTCTATTCCCGCCTTCAATCTTTCCCAGCATCAGGGTCTTTTCTAGTGAGTCAGTTCTTTGAATCAGATGGCCAAAGTATTGAAGTTTCAGCTTCAGCATCAGTCCTTCCAATGTATATTCAGGACTGATTTCCTTCAGAATGGACTGGTTGGATCTCCTTGCAGTCCAAGGGACTCTCAAGAATCTTCTCCAACACCACAGTTCAAAAGCATCAATTCTTAGTGCTCAGCTTTCCTTATAGTCCAACTCTCACATCCATACATGACTACTGGAAAAATCATAGCCTTGACTAGATGGACCTTTGTTGGTAAAGTAATGTCTCTGCTTTTTAACATGCTGTCTAGGTTGGTCATAACTTTCCTTCCAAGGAGAAAGTGTCTTTTAATTTCATGGCTGCAGTCACCATCTGCAGTGATTTTGGAGCCCCCAAAAATAAAGTCTGACACCGTTTCCACTGTTTCCCCATCTATCTCCCATGAAGTGATGGGACTGGATGCCATGATCTTTGTTTTCTGAATGTTGAGCTTTAAGCCAACTTTTTCACTCACTTTCATTTTCATCAAGAGGCTCTTTAGTTCTTCTTCACTTTCTGCCATAAGGGTGGTGTCATCTGCATATCTGAGGTTATTGATATTTCTCCTGGCAATTTTGATTCCAGCTTGTGCTTCATCCAGCCCAGCGTTTCTCATGATGGACTCTGCATATAAGCTAAATAAGCAGGGTGACAATATACAGTCTTGACGAACTCCTTTTCCTATCGAACATCTACTCTAAATGCATTGCCCAACTGCTCAGTCATGTCTGACTCTTTGCAACCCCATGGACTGTAGCCCTCCAGGCTCCTCTGCCCATGGGATTTTCTGGGCAAGAATATTGGAGTGGGATGCCATTACCTTCTCGAGGGGATCTTCCCCACCCCAGGATTGAACCTGAGTCTCTTCTGTCTCCTGTATTAGCAGGCAAATTCTTTACCACTAGAACCACCTGGGAAGCCCCCAGATGCATTCAATTCAGTTCAGTTCAGTCGCTCAGTCGTGTCCGACTCTTTCCGACCCCCTGAATCGCAGCACACCAGGCCTCCCTGTCCATCACCAACTCCTGGAGTTCACTCAGACTCACGTCCATCGAGTCAGTGATGCCATCCAGCCATCTTATCCTCTGTCATCCCCTTTTCCTCTTGCCCCTAATCCCTCCCAGCATCAGAGTCTTTTCCAATGAGTCAATTCTTCGCATGAGGTGGCCAAAGTACTGGAGTTTCAACTTTAGCATCATTCCTTCCAAAGAAATCCCAGGGCTGATCTCCTTCAGAATGGACTGGTTGGATCTCCTTGCAGTCCAAGGGACTCTCAAGAGTCTTCTCCAACACCACAGTTCAAAAGCATCAATTCTTCGGCGCTCAGCCTTCTTCACAGTCCAACTCTCACATCCATACATGACCACAGGAAAAACTATAGCCTTGACTAGACGGACCTTTGTTGGCAAAGTAATGTCTCTGCTTTTCAATATGCTATGTAGGTTGGTCATAACTTTTCTTCCAAGGAGTAAGCATCTTTTAATTTCATGGCAGATGCATTACTGGTTCATAAAAAAAAAAAGGCAACAACCAAACAAAAGTCTCACATAATCTTTGTGAGAATACCCAAATTTGACTAAAAATTTTAACAAGAGAAAATTCTAAGATTACAAGAGCAATGTGTTTAGTCAATAGGTTTATGAATGCTTAGATCCTTACTTATATCTTGAGGGGCTTTATTTTTCCCAGTTTATAAACCAAGATTCACTGCCCAGAACTTTGAGTATCAAGCTGTTTTCTGACTGAGTCTCATAAACGTCTGTTCATCTAATGCAGTTCATTTTAAACCCTAAGATTTTATTCATCTATCTTTCTCAACCTGATAGCAAATGATTCTGATTCGACTGAGTATATAGTTGATACCTCTTTACAAAAAGAAACACTTTATTGTCACCAAATTACAGGTTTGTGAATTTTAACAGATTTTTCTTCTCAGACATGAACTGATTTCTTTCTTGATTAAAAAACAAGTCTGTGAGTTCTCAGACTTTATTAGGACCTCGAGTTAAAGCATAGAAAAGCAACTGCGAGAGGAGTCGAAGAGGTTCTTGTAGCCACACTAAACCTCACAAACTCTCTAGGAAAATGTGGCCATTATGGAATTGGTTGTGTATCAAATTCCTAGCAGGGCTTTTACAGTTCCTTCCTTATAAGATGTAATTACTGTTTAAAATTTTTATAACTCATACACGTCTAACTTAGAATAACATTGGCCCAAATGGACAAGCATGTCATACTAATCCATAGCATTTCTAAATAGTTTTATAAGAACAATATCATTTTTCCTGTGATGATTAATGGAACCCCTGCTTCTGAACTTAGTACATCGTCACCCAGAATAAAGACTACATTTCTCAGCTGCCCAGGTAGCTAAGTATGGGTACTAAATAAGTTCTATTAAATAGGATAGAAGTGGAAGTGATGAGAACAACTTTTTTTTTTTAATATAAATTTATTTATTTTAATTGTAGGCTAGTTACTTTACAATATTGTATTGGTTTTTCCATACATCAACATGAATCTGCCACGGGTGTACATGTGTTCCCCATCCTGAACCCCCTCCCACCTCCCTCCCCATACCATCCCTCTGGGTTTAAGAAGTCCTCTTAAAGTGAGAGGCGTTAGTGGGTTAAATCATAACTCGCTGAAAGATATAGCATCCTGAAAACTGTAAATGTGAGCTGAATTGGTAAAAGGGTCTTTGCAGATGTAATTAAGTGAAGGATCATGAGACAAGATCATCCTGGATTTAGGGTGGGCCCTCAATCTCATGACAGTGTCCTTAGACAAGAAAGGCAGAGGGATATTTGAGACCCTGAGACATCCAAGGCAGATGGCAATGTGAGGACAGAGCAGAATGTGGAGCTAAGCAGCCCCAAATCAAGGAATATCTAGAGCAATCAGATGCTAGAAGAGGCAAGGAAGTGTTTTCCAGTAAGAACTTTGGAGGGAGTACAGCCCTGTCTACACCTTGATTTCAAATTTCTGACCTCCAAAACTGTAGGAGAATATTTCTTTTGTTTGAGACCAGCACTTTTGTAGCCGTGTACTTCAGCAGCCTTAGGAAACTAGTGTAAAGCTACGCATTCTTCTTTCCCTTCCCCTTTCCCGCTGACTGGTAATGAAAGAGGCAACTCCCAAAGCAGCATGGGACCCTGAAGGAGGCTTGGGAATGCAAGGAGGGCACAGCAGAGTGACCCCGCCACCGCTGTTCATTGTTGGAATGACCACCTTGAGGGTGCTTAAAATGGATAAGAAATATGTTCTTTAAACCACTGTTATTCTGAGTTTTCCTGTTCCTCACACCTAAACCTAATGCTGACCAAAACCTCTTACATGATGCTTACTTTCTGCGGTTAGTCTGTCATCTTTCTGAGAGCCAACCTGATATAGGATTCATCTCTGTGTTCATTTCAGATGTTGATATTTGCACCTTACATAGTATGGCCGCTCAAATACTTGTTAACCAGATGGATGGATTGGATTTTAAATCTTTCTGTCAGTTTATAGAAGATTAAGTTTCTGATCTTAATCAAAACCCAATAAATCCTGAATTTTAACAATACAGTCTACTCCGTGGTGATAGGCATAGAAAAAGAAGTCAAAGGAAATTAGGAGATTTTAGCCATTTTTAAGAGAACGTAAGACAGCGGTACAACTTATTTTTAAGTTCCTGTAGTTTTTAGTTTCTACTCCCCTCTTCTTCCCATTCTTTCCCAAATGAAAGGTCCTTTTCTTACAATAATGTGTCTGTGTGTTGTTAAGGAAATGTTGTAAAACTTCATGTAAAACATGATGGCGACTTCCAGAGGCCTAATAATGACCCATAGAAAAAGAACTAGAAAGTGAACTTCAACAGTCTCCTACCAAAATCATGATCTAAGAAAGAAGCTAGGGACATTAAATTATAAAGTATAATGTGGGGGGGATGGAAGGACTCTTATAAGGATATACTTTAACTTCTCCAAAGCCAGTATCTTCCACTGATGAAGGTGGGGAGGGGTAAATTTAAGAAAACTTCTTCAGATCTGAGGAGCTACTAGTGACAGAGTGACACAGCTTGTCACTGGCCTCAGAGAAAAAGAAACAAGGGGAGTGATGCACAGTTCTTCTTTTAATGTGTAATGTGACAATCCCCATGTTTCCAATAATCAGGAAAGGGGCTTGATTTGTTATTTTACCTGTATTCATGCAGGTAGTTGGAATAGAGCAATGACAATAGGCTTGCCAATAGTGATATTCAGATTTGGTGTTAACACTAGTCTAAGGCACATGATTTCCAGATTCCCATTATACATATGTTCAGAGTGATCTCTTTTCATTTTGCTTCCCTACATTTAATTATCACTTGGTTCTCAATGTCCCATAGTCATGTGTGTATATTAAAATAAAATCAACTCCATATATTCAAATTCAATATTCAATGTCACTTGAAGTAATGGAGTCAATAAAAGAATAGATGACTAATATCCCCATGTCTTACTCTTAGGTACACATGTATTCATTCAATATTTTGTGTGTGTGTGTGTGTGTGTGTGTGTGTGTGTGTGTGTAAGGTACTCTTCCTGATTCCAGGATTACAAGGTTAAATCAAATAGAAGTCTGTCTTTCAAAAAGTTTATACATCTCATAGATGAATGAAGCAGAAATGAGTAGCTTTCCCCTATATCATCCTCTCTTTTTCATCTAGTAATATAACCTCTATTAAAAAAAAAATAGGGATATGGCCAGTGGAATAAAGGCTGCCTTTTCAGCTGACCTGGTTGCTAGATGTGTATGTGTGATTCAATCCTGGACAACAAAATACAGGTATAAATGGGGTATATAACTTTCAGAAAGAGTCCTTAAAATGCAAACATAATGCTCTTCTTTTATCTTCAGCTGGTTATATTCCTGACATAGTCAGCCCCAGTCAAGCTTCAGCTTGACCAACCATCTTGGACCAAGTAACTGGAACCATGTGCCAGATTAGGGCTGAGCAAAGACGTAAAAGAATCTAGATTGGTAACACTATGGAGCACTGCAACAGCTCTTATCTGCCTCCTTCTGGACTTTAGATGATTGAGAAAACAAAATTATCTGTTTAAGGTCTTATTATTTTGGATTATTAGGGTAATTTGTAGCTACATGGAGCTTAATCCTACTGAAAACTAGGGTACAAGATGCATATAGAACATGAGAACCGTCATAAAAAGAGCAAAATAAAATGCCGAGGGTACTTGGAAAACTGAGGGATTAGTTCTACTTTAATAAGGCTATGTAGAGACAGTTGCATTTGAATCAGGGTTTAGGTATGTGGAAATGAGATGACATTCCAGTGTCAGGTATGGAAAGATATTGATGGGAAATAGACCTGGAAGGGTAACCAGGAGCCAGATAGTGTAAGGGCTTGAATACTACCCTAAGAAGTTTGGGTTTTACTCAATAAGCAATGGGAAGTTATTTAAAGCTTTTGCAGATGATTAGTACTCTATTGGGGGAAGATTATTGAAAGGTCATATAATTGCAGACCATATCCAGCCCTTGATGATGAGAATACCTGATGATGCTAGGATAGTTCTTTCCAATCTTTTTCACATAAAAGCATACATAGAAGTAATATTTGCATAAAACCCTGGGTTAAATGGATGAGGTCAACTGGCTCCATGCTGAGCTGTTTCAGGCCCCACATGGGAGCCTTAACACCTCTGAGGATCAATATGACAGCATTCCTATTATCTATCTCTTTGGGATACTGCAGTTAGGAATGTCTGCCACAGGGATATTTTAGGTAGACATATTTATGTGAGTGATATAGAAATGGAACATGAGGGAAATAAAAGATTCCATTCTATTATTAGAATCAGTATCTTTGATTTCTATATAAACCCTGAAGAGTATCATTCAATAAAATGAGAGTAGAGATGATGATATTACAATGCATATATATCTCTGCATCCACACATATTATAAATATATGTGTCTATATATGTATACACACACACACACACACCTATATAGAGACATATACAGCTATCAAGGAGAAATGCAGAAACCCAGTTTTACCAAATATAATTTCATATTCACTTTTATAAACAATTGGACACATTTTGGAAATTGTTCATTTTCTCACTTCAGTGACTAATATTCTCACCCCCTACACCCATGCCACATGGCTTTTTCCTATGTTCCTTTTAATTGTAGGAGAGTATAGAGACAGTGATGGGCCCTGGGGAGTCAGAGTCATACAACTCCATAAATAAAAACTTTTCATGAGTTTGTCAAATTGACCAGTCTCTTGAGGTTCTAGTTGATACATTTTATTAATTTTTACAAAGAGGCCAGTAAGAATAACTAATACAGAATATTTGCTGCCAGTCACTGTACAAACATAATCTTTTTTTCAAGCTTGCAACAGTTCAGTCAAGTAGATATTATTACTACCCCCACTTTAAAGGAAACCTAATTTGGGGACAATTTAAATCCATATCAATCTTTCTTTTGTTAGAACTAAAAAAAAAATGAAAGAACTATGAAGTGGCAAGTTATTTGGGTGGTAAATGCCTGGAGTTATTCTATATAACCAATTTTAGCATCCTTATGAGTGTAAGGCAAAACAAAATACCTATGCAGAGTGGTTTAGGGGAAGCATTGTTTTTATTTTGGCAGTCTGATGAGGATTTTGGTCTTTGATGACGCCAAAAAATACTAGCTTTAGCTATTTCCATCAATGAGAGGCAGAGAGAAACTCAGATATGAGTCATTTTCCTTTTGATGTATATTTTTCCTTCAACTAAGTTAATATCATTTTTTAAAAAAAAGTTTCAGAAAATTCAATGTCTTGAATTCAACATCCTTGATATTTCTGGAAATTAGTGTATTCATGAAAAATTATTCACCCTAAATTCTATTCTGCATGATAGAAACACAACTTTGACACAGAATGGTTGCCATGATTTGAAGATTATATTCCTCAAAAAAAAAAATGGTTAAAATGTTCATCGTTATTCTTTTTTGCTTCATTTCATCAACTTAATGAAATCAAGAATGACAAGATACATGGAAAACCTGCATCTCAAGCCATGATTTTATTCCTAAAATCAAACCTATTTTTAACAGCAACTGAGAGCCAGAGACTAATTTTTACACAAAATTATGCATTCATGGAAAAACTGTGAATGAAGCTACTGCTTGTTAAATGAACGTAAGTAAGTGATGGAGTAAACTGCCACCTAGAGTTGAAATTTTGCTTCAGTTCAAAATATAATATAAAAACGATCCTAACAGTATGAGATGGTTTAACGCCCCAATATTTACATGAACACAGAAGTCCTTTACTTCTGAAACTTAATGTCTCTATATATTTGAAAGCTCTTCCCTAAAAAACTAATATTTTTTTTTATTTTTTAAATCTTATTTTATTTTTAAACTTTACAATATTGTATTAGTTTTGCCAAATATCGAAATGAATCCGCCACAGGTATACCTGTGTTCCCCATCCTGAACCCTCCTCCCTCCTCCCTCCCCATACCCTCCCTCTGGGTCGTCCCAGTGTACCAGCCCCAAGCATCCAGTATCGTGCATCAAACCTGGACTGGCGACTCGTTTCATACATGATATTATACATGTTTCAATGCCATTCTCCCAAATCTCCCCACCCTCTCCCTCTCCCACAGAGTCCATAAGACTGATCTGAGGAAAACAAAAGACTACTAGAAGTAAAATATGTTGATATTTATTGACTATACTTATAAAAACGAGTCTTTGGGAAAATATATTTAATATATTAACATATGTCTATACTCCAAAAAAATCAAAGTATTTAGGATACCTTATGTTATAAATTCCTAGGACAAAAATATATTCCACTCAACTCTTGCATTCATAGCCTATTTGTTTTTCTGCTTCACTTATAGCCTCACTGGGGGGCCAAAGTCTTATTGCACACCAGGATCACTGTCAAAATCTGGATGAACTCTTCAGATTTAAATATGACAGTTACTTGTTCTAAGGTCTGAAAAGCTGAATTTTCACTTCCTTAACTAGGTTGTTCTAAAATCATACCCTTGTCAGAAACTCTGAAATTCACATAGTAGCCACAGTAGAACCCACTCAGCTGACTACATGGTGAACAGCTCATTCTCATTATATATTTGCACCTACATACAAGCGTGAAAAGGATTGCTACATCTTAACCACTCACATGCAAAATGTATGTAACCACTCACAAATCAAGCTGTATTCTGTGTGTGTCATACTGTGAATATGGATTTTCTGGGTCAAGCAAAGAATGTCTGTGAGATGAAGGTTTAGAAGTAAGCCACGTAACTCTGCGTCAGCACAATTCTCTGATTGTATTTTTATCACCTGAATACACTCACCTTTCAACCCTGACCATGATTTATCTCTAAGTCTCTCGGTGCATGGAAAATAAGCTGTAAACTCCTTTCTGCCTCATATAATGTTCTAATTTTTCCTATTCCAGTATTTCCTCATTCTTCTTTTCCCCACCCACTTTTCCAGCCCCAAATCATTATCCTCATTCTTTTACATAAAATTCCCTTTCAACAATCCTTTCCCTCTCATTTCCATTCCTCTCCTTGTGACCACTATGACCCAATCCCCTGAGGGTGTACTTGTGCTTAATCCTGTCTATTTTTCATAACTTCTTTCTCCTCTGGGTTCTCTGTCTCCCTTAATCTCCCCCTAAGAAGCTTTTGCCTTTGCTGCTTCTACAATCAGCCAGAAAGAAGGTTTCCTCTTCGCTCCCTAGCAATTTCTGTATTGTTAAATTGTATTTTACTTCTTAGTATTTGATATTTGCACCCTATTCTTTCGGTTCAACTTGCTTAGAAGTCCCTCTGTGCTTTCTCTTTCCTTTCTTCTCCCACTTCCACTAAGCCATTTTTGTCTGTTCTAGAGGATTCCAATCCTCATTCTTCATTGCCTTCTTGGTTTCTACTCCCACATCCAACCATAACATTAGTGTCTTGCTGTTTATGTTGAATATCTTGCAACATGAATTGAACACTCCTTGTGTGAAACGCATTATTTCCTGTACTCTTTAATGTTTATCACTTCATGCTTTTAAAAAGCCTCCATGAACTGCATATTATTATTGCCTCCAATTTGCACATAAGGAAACTCATGCATGAAAATTTTAAGTAATTGGGCCAAGGAAACGCAGGCAGTAAGTAGTAAAGCTGGAATTTGAACATCACAAGATTAGACTCCAGAGTTCGTAGACTAGTCACTAGGCTCCATGGCTTTCATGCTCAGCACTTGTCTAAACTTTTCTTCCTAATTAGTTCTACTGTACACGAGTAAAGTATTGAATCTCAAAAGACATCAGGCCACCTAGATTTAGGTTTCTTTGAGAGGAGGCTGGGAAAGTCAGCTCACTTCAGTCTATTGCAATAAAAAAGTATCAAGGTGGACTTCCCTGGTGGTCCAGTGATTAAGACACCACCCTTCCACTGCAAGGGACACAGTTTAATCCCCATCAGGGAACTAAGATCCCACAAGCAGCATGGCAAAGGAAAAAAAAAAAAAGGCACCAATGGTACCATGAGTTCAGGAAACACTATTGTAAACAGAAAAATGGTAGCAATTATTTGGAATCAGACAAACTGGGATTTCATTCTAGGATCTACCACCTGTGTGACTTTGTGTGATTGTTTGATGGTTCTAGTTCCTCTTGTGTGAAATGGAAATTGGTATTTGTCCTTAGCCTAAGTTATCATTCTAATACGAACTTAATGTTCTAACTTTTTTCTTTCCCTTTCTGCTCCCAGTTGTGTCTCTCCTAATCTAACAGTGTCTTTTGGCTGCTGCTCTCTGAACTGATAAAGAGCTAGAGCCCCAGACCCTATCCTTTCCTCTCTGAGACAGTGCACTAAGTCGTGTCCGACTCTTGCCACTCCATGGACTGTAGCCTGCCAGGCTCCTCTGGCTATGGGATTCTCCAGGCAAGAATACTGGAGTGGGTTGCCATTTCCTCTCTAATCTTCCCTAATTGTTCACTCTGGTAATTTTTGAGTCATGTCAACATCTGGAAATGACAGCCTACTTTTTTTTTTTTTTAATAAAACTTGCTAGAAGTAATAAGTAAACCCCTAGAGAGTAAAGGATATTTTCTATAAAAAATAAGTGACAAATGGGAAAACCATATGTCAATTCAGGGTGATTAGAAGGATTTTCACAGCTGTCATAAAAATCATTTCATTTAGATACCTGTTTAGTTTATGTGGGATGGGAAAGTTAGGCACATACATTTACAAGTTAGACAAATTTACAGATACATGTATCAATTAGCATACACAGTATATATTATATAAGTCATAGGTTTTCGAGGAGATACTAGATCAGATAATCCAAGTCAAATTGTTACCAACTCTCTCAAGTTGGGGCTCAACAAGGATCTTCCTCTCTGGTGTCACTTGCATTAATGGAATGAGACCGAGTTCAGTTCAGAAGCAAAGGGAAGTTTTATTCTTTCAGTACAGAATAGAGGCTCCTGAGCTGGATCTCCAGAGAACATGTTCTCCTAGACAGGCCATGAACAGAGCTACTTCATAGGGTCTCTGCAGTGAGACAGGAGGGGCTTTTCTCCTCAGTCTGTTGCAGCAGTGCTGGGCTGGCTTCATATTGCATTGCTGGGCACAGCAGTCTCTCAGCACGTGGCCAGAAGCTGCCATCTTGAATCGAGGTATCCTGGGCAGCTACAGCAGGTGACCCGCAGAACTGAGCTGTCAGACATGCAGTTCTATGCTGGGACCTCTAATCCTACCACACATCCCCCAATTGGCAAGTGAAACCAGACTGTGCACAAAAGAAAAAGGAAGACCTTATCACCTGGATTCCATCTTATTTTTCCAGAAGACTCCCGTGGGCTTTGCCAGTAACAAAATGCAGATACATAGTAAGTGCTCAATAAATGTTACTGTTTTCATTGCCGCTCTATGAGTCTATCACATGACTTCAGTTCAGTCACTCAGTTGTGTCTGACTCTTTGTGACCCAAGGGACTGCAGCACACCAGGCTTCCCTGTCCTTCACCAACTCCCAGAGCTTGCTCAAACTCATGTCCATGGAGTCGGTGATGCCATCCAACCATCTCATCCTCTGTCATTCCTCTTCTCCTCCTGCCTGCAATCTTTCCCAGCATCAAGGTCTTCTCTAATGAGTCAACTCTTACAGAATGAAAACTATGTGACTATTCAAAATCTGACTAATGTTCCATACAAACAAAAACAACAGAACATGCCCACTTGAGAAGTAAATAGAACTTTGCTCTCATAATTGTATCTTTTCAGATTGATGTAATGAGTTATATTACTCATACATCACCAATTGTAATTTATTTTAATTTTGATCTGTATTAGGCTTTTTAAAATACTGTAGAATGAATAGGGCTCTCAGGGATATCCTATAATTGGGAATTTTGTTGTTGTTTAGTCGCTAAGTTGTGTGCTAAGGTGCTTCAGTTGTGTTCAACTCTTTGTGATCCCATGGGCTGTAGCCCACCGGGCTCCCTGTTCAGGGGAGTCCAGGGGATTCTCCAGGCAGGAATACTGGCGTGGGTTGCCATGCCCTCCTCCAGGGGATCTTCCCAACCCAGGGATCGAACCTATGTTTCTACATCTCCTGCATTGCAGGTCGATACTTTACCAGCTGAGCCACAAGGGAAGCCCGATGAAAGTGAAAGTCGCTCAGGCGTGTCTGACTCTTTGTGACCCCATGGACGATACAGTCCATGGAATTCCCCAGGCCAGAATACTGGAGTGGGTAGCCTTTCCCTTCTCCAGGGGATCTTCCCAATGCAGGGATCAAACCCAGGTGTCCCACATTGCAGGTGGATTTTTTACCAGCTGAGCCACCAGGGAATCATATTTTCTTCTTTACATTTAGTCTACTCCAAAGATTTAAAAATCATGCTGTCTTTTTATCAACACAGCTCCCAAGGAAATTGTGCTAGTTCTTCACATTTGAGAAGGGCTTGGTATTTTCAAAGCAACTTCATATATTAATTAAACAACATCCTTATGAAGCAGGTCAGTAAGTACCTTTATCTTTCAGAGTAGGCAAACAGGATACAGTGAGGTAACATGGTGATTTGCCTTAGGTCAGGAACTAGCTCATCATTTGAATTGACTTCCTATCAGTTAACTGGTCTGTGGTTCAATCTGATAGGTTAAACTACAACAAACAAAATATCAAAACACTAATTTGTGTACCATTGTATTTTGTGAGTCACTGGTGTGTCCTGTCCCGTGCATCATGAATCTGAGCTTTACATCTAATAACCTCATTACCTGAAATGACCTTCTTTCCTTAGTCTCTTTGTTTTTCCAGCTAATTTCTACTCATGCTTTATAACTTGTCTGTAACCTCCTCTTAGAAGTCTTCCCTAACTTGCTGTCTGATTTAGAATCTACTATTCATTGTTCATACAGCTATCTGGATTCCACACTGTATCTCTATTATGGTACTGACTATATTCTATTGCGACAAAATGGGCTTTCTTAAGGGGAAAAAACTATTCTACCTTTATATTCTAGAACACAATACCTAGCAGATGGTATTTGCTTAAAACTATTTTTGAATGAATAATGTATAAATGATACACATATTAGTCAGGATAGGAGAGGATATGCCATAATAACAAACCCAGCCTAAGTCTATTTTTCACTTAGTAAGTAGAAGTGCTCAGAGAAAATAGCCTCCAGGAAGGAGGCTCTGCTCCAATAACTTAAGGATGTAGGCTGACAAGACTGTACCACCTTATGGTGCTGGATTGCCTGAAGCAGGTAAGCTTCTAAGTTGCCAAGAGAAGAGAATAAAATGCTGGAGGACTGCACATTTGAAATTAAATTCATCTGTGATAGTCATGGCCAGTGTTTCCATCATTGGCCAGAAGTACTCACGTAACTCTCAAGGTTCACAGACAATGTCTTTCCTTGGTGTATCTTTTTAAATCTCTACTATGTGTCCATTCAATGCCCAGTACTGGTCTTCTTCAGCAGCCTGCCTGTAAGCTACAAAGCTACTGTAAGCTTTGTCCAGAGAACCAGGAGGTCACATACCCCCTCTTCCCAGTGGCTGTTGATTAATGACCATTTGTGCAGGAATATGAGCTCAACTCTCTTTCCTTAACTTAGGACAACTCAGAGGTATCACCTACCCTCCAGAATTCTCTTGTGGGAGCATGTTAAAGCCAGCCCTCTGTGGGTGTTTAGCTTACACTCTTGCTCGATTTTATTTCATTCTTGTTTTGCTTCTCTCACTTCCTTATCATTCTCTCTTGGGAACATTGTCTTAATCCATCACTTGCTCACACATTTTTATTCTAGAGGCTGCATCTGGGGAGCTCAAGCTATGAGAGTACCACCTAACTAAAACCTGGGCAGAGCAGTGTAATGCACAGTATTTCCAGGAAGGATAGATATAGGTGAGCATTGTAATGTCTACCATACATAATGAAAAGCAACTTGGTGATTAAGGGGCAAATGACATAGGTTTAGCCAGCTAAGTCTATCAAAGAGGACTGGGCACGGAGAAGGAAGACAGGATTACACTGAAAATGGTCACTGAGAAGAGTGGCTTCTCTACTGGTTAAGATGCTGGGGAAGCCAGGCCAGTAGTTCAAACTGCAAAGTTGAAAGAAGCCCTGGGCTTGGTTCTAACAGAAGTCATTATTTGAGGAGAACCAATTATGCAGTAATAATGAAGAAGGAAATGGCAACTTACTTCAGTATTCTTGCCAGGGAAATCCCATGGACAGAGGAGCCTGGCCAGCTATAGTTCATGGGGTCGCAAAGAGTAGGATAGGACTGAGTGACTAATGATAATGATCATAGGCCATGCAAGGAGTCCATGCCACAACAGGGTAGTAAGCATTAATTGTATTTACAGGGAAATGCAAATACTGGAAGAAGTCAGTTTTATGGTTCTGGGTTATTACTTCACAACTTGTCCTCAGACTGTGACTAATGGTATGGGAATTTGGGGACTAGGATGTGACCTTTTTGTGGGGAGCTGGTAGTAAATTTTAACGCAGGATCATCAGGTATTAGAGAAGCAGGCTAGAGTCTCCAGTCTTAGCGGAATGTCAGATTGAAAAGCAAAGGCAGAACCCTAGGGGTCTGAAGTGAGCAGTACTGTAGGGGGTAAGGAGGCTGCACTGGAGACCCATCTGGCCGGGGGACACACACGCGTGACGATACTGGTCCTTCAGTTGCAGGGTTCAGCCCCAAACCCTCTGACTGGTTTTCCCCGTTCTGGTGAGTATAGGCTCAACTTCCCATTGACTAGAGATTCTGTCAGCAGTATAGGCTGGGAAATAAAATACTTCCTCTTAATGCTTCTAGATTTTGAGTCATATAACCACATCTTAAAATCTCTCTTACTTTCGAAACAGACTCACAGACTTAGAGATTGAACTTGTGGTTACCAGGGGGAAAGGTAGGGGAGAGAGATAGTCAGGGAGTTAGGGGTTGACATGTACACACTGCTAAACTTAAAAAACCAACCAGGAAAAAAAAGTCCCTTGTTTTGCTCTAGTACTTATATGATTTAATATTTTACATTTAGATCTCTGATGCATTCAGAGTTTCCTCTTTTGTATGGGTGAGGTATGCATCTAATTTTGTCTTTCCAAAATTATATCTAATATTCTCATACAATTATTTGAAGTCTATCATTTCTCCCAGTGAATTAAACTGCCCCCTTTATCATTTACTAAATTCCATACTTGTTTAGTTGGAACTATTTCTGAACACAGTATTCTATTCCATTGGCCTCTCTATTCTTGCATCCACTCCCCACATGTATAGTTATAGAGGCTTTGTAGTATGTTTTATATCACATAGGTCTAGTTTTCCCTCAGATCATCTTTAGAATTTCCCTATCCATTCTGGAATGTGAACTCAAGAATAATCCATCTTCATCAAACACACTTCAGGGGATTTTTAGAAGGTGAAAGTGAAGAGTGAAAAAGTTGGCTTAAAGCTCAACATTCAGAAAACAAAGATCATGGCATCCGGTCCCATCACTTCATGGGAAATAGATGGGGAAACAGTGAAAACAGTGTCAGACTTTAGTTTTGGGGCTCCAAAATCACTGCAGATGGTGACTGCAGCCATGAAATTAAAAGACGTTTACTCCTTGGAAGGAAAATTATGACTAACCTAGATAGCATTTCAAAAGCAGAGACATTACTTTGCCAACAAAAGTTTGTCTAGTCAAGGCTATGGTTCTTCCTGTGGTCATGTATGGATGTGAGAGTTGGACTGTGAAAAAGGCTGAGCGCTGAAGAATTGATGGTTTTGAAGTGTGGTGTTGGAGAAGACTCTTGAGAGTCCCTTGGACTGCAAGGAGATCCAACCAGTCCATTCTGAAGGAGATCAGCCCTGGGATTTCTTTGGAAGGAATGATGCTAAAGCTGAAACTCCAGTACTTTGGCCACCTCATGCGAAGAGTTGACTCATTGGAAAAGACTCTGATGCTGGGAGGGATTGGGGGCAAGAGGAAAAGGGGACGACAGAGGATGAGATGGCTGGATGGCATCACTGACTCGATGGACATGAGTCTAGTGAACTCCGGGAGTTGGTGATGGACAGGGAGGCCTGGCGTGCTGCGATTCAGGGGGTCGCAAAGAGTCGGACACGACTGAGCGACTGATCTAATCTGATCTGATCTGAACCTGGAGAGAATTTACATCTTTATAATACTGAGTTTTCCTGTTAAAAAATAAAGAATGTCTTTCCATTTCTTTAGATCCACTTTCTGAGTTTGAGTATTGAAATTTTCCTTAGGTTAAACACATTTTCTGTTAAGGTTATATCCAAGTATTAATACTTTGGATGTTACTATAAATATTTTTCTTTAATTGTATGATTTAAGTGGTTATTTTTCTGTGAAAATTATTTATTTCATATGCTAATTTAACATTGTTGTAGTTGTTCAGTTGCTAAGTTGTGTCCAACTCTGCAACTCCATGGACTGTAGCCCACCAGGCTCCTCTGTCCCTGGGATTTCCCAGGCAAGAATACTGGAGTGGGTTGCCTTTTTCTTATCCAGGGAATCTTATCAACTCAAGGATCGAACCGGTTTCTCCTGCTTGGCAGGTGGATTCTTTACCACTGAACCACCAGGGAATCCCTAATTTAACATCTGCTATGAATACCTTGGGCTTCCTTTGTGGCTCAGCTGGTAAAGATTCCGCCTGCAATGCAGGAGACCTGGGTTAAAACTTTTTTTCTTACTTGCGCTAGTCTTAGCATTGCTTCTCTTCTGTGTTCTAGCTATACAAATGTATTATATACCATTAGATATAGCTTCACTTTTTCTTTTTTGATTCTTATACTTCTGCTTATTCTCACTTGTATGACTGAATTGGCACCTCTGATCCAAGTTTAACACTAGTGGAGCTAAATAGGCATCCTTGCTTTGCTCCTGACTTTGGCGGGACTGCCTCTCATGGTTCCCTGTATATTCTTCATGTTGTGGGGAGGTGTATCAATTTTTGAGCTTTTAAAACATATCTAGGGGACATTCCATGGTGGTCCAGTGGTTAGGACTCCATGCTCTCACTGTGAAGGGCATGGGTTGGGCAACTAATTTCCACAATCAGTGCTCAACACTCAAAAATAAACTTCATGTCTTTATTTAAAAAAAAATAAACATATCTGGGACTGTGTACGGATTAGGACCTGAGTATTTGTTTTAAAAAAAGCTTTGAAAGTGACTTTAATATAGTACAAACTCTAACTTGAGTATTTTGACTATATATTCCATAATGATATGTATCAGTATACAAATTAATCAAACATTTGAGTCACACTTTGTGCAGAAAGATAAAGCCTATCTTTCCTTCAAGGAGCTCAATTTAGTAGAAGAGAAGAACCTACAAACTAATGGTTGTATATGATGTAATTATTACATTGTGGAAAGTGTTTCATCACTTGCATCTTTGCAGAAAGTTGGCTTTATGTGTGTACCCTTAACTTTTAAAAAGTGTGTCCTATGATACTATCTGTTATTCTCTGCTTTTAAAAATTATTCAAAATTGGCCTTCATTAACAGTCACTGACTGATAAAGTTATGATGATGCCCTACAGAAATTACAGTTTCCTGCCTTATTTCCCCACCCCTTCTTGTTATTTTCAAATTGCAGATGAGTTGATTATGACAAACAATCTCACCCAATTGTCAGTTCCTGGTGTTTTCATAATTATTTTATCATCAGAGACCAGTTGTCCCTTAAAATTATGAAAATAATTGTTTTTGAAAACAAAGGAATTCTCTTATTTTTATTAAAAGATTACACTAACATTTTAAATATTGTATACTGATCCCAAATCAACTGAGACCCATGTTTTTTCCTCTCAGTGTCTTCTGATTTCATTCTCTTGAAATTTCACAACCACTTTCAAATTTGGGGAGAGTTAGAAAAGATGGTTTAGGGAGAGTTAAAAAATGGTCCTGTTATCTAAATGGTCCTGATGCTTGGGGTGGGGGATAGGAATGGAACTTTTGGAAGAAAGGAAATGAAACTTTAAACTTAGAGTGGGCTGTAGAATTTTTAAAATTAGACATAGTGAAGTAAACTTTCGGTCTCCTATGTACTTCTGCCTGAATTGTTGCACCTTTTGGAAGTCTTTCTCTTCTCCTGCAGGTTCACTCTCTCTGTGTCAGAGGTGCTTTCAGTTACTGGTGAATTGAAAGTGAAAGAGTTAGTCGCTCACTCCTGTCTGACTCTTCGCGACTCCATGGACTGGAGCCCACCAGGCTCCTCTGACCATGGAAGCTCCCAGGCAAGAATACTGGAGTGGGCTGCCATTCCCTTCTCCAGGGGATCTTCCCTACCAGGGATTGAACCCAGGTCTCCCACATTGTGGGCAGATTATTTACCACCTAAGTCACCAATGAACTAGAAAAGACAAAAAGGTTAGGGTATGGTATAAAAGAGAGGTTACCAAGATGGCTGCTTAGGACTAATTCTAGATGCTATATTTCAGGAGATACTGAGTAAAGAATATTTAAAGATTTTTTTTTCTAGCTTCCCTGTTTATTAAAGTGAGGGACCTAGGGCAGAGGCTCTTTCTAGAAACAAAGGTTTTTATTGATAACTTAGCTAGGCTGTTATCTTATGAGAACAAGCTTGCAAATGATAAATAGTTACAAGAAGAGACCCAGTAGAAGACAATCCACCAAGCCTCATCAGAACCCTGTTAGCTGTGAAAGATCACACTATTTGCCTTTCTTCTAGAAATGTCAATATTTGTGGCATCATTGATTGTTTTATTATCATTTAGTATTATCTGCTTTTTATATGTAGGAGGAAATTTATGTAGATATCTAAGTAACTTGTGTGAAATAGAAAATGGTATTTAATTATTACTCTTCTGAAATAAAACATTACATTCCTAAAGGCTTGAAACACTGTTCATATTTTCTTTTTTGATAGTTTCTCTACATTTCATGAGGTAAGTGTATCAAGCATATCAATGAACTATGCCTATCATTTGCTTGTAATTTTCACCCTGATAGTATCAGAGTGAAAATGCCCTAACTCTTAGTGCTATGTGCAGGCGAGTGTGTGTTGCTTTCTGTACGCCTCAGTATCTAGAGTCTTTATTGTGAAGAGTTGCCACATGGATCTGTTGGTTATCTATTTTTCCCTTTTTGCCCTGTTTGCATGTGACATAGAATAACAACTTAAATATGTGTCAAGCTCAGTTTTACAGTTTATTTTTAGTTGGGGTAGGTTATTTTGATGTCAGTGTAAGGCATCTTATATAAGAAATGAATAATATCAATAAGTAGATAATGAAGAGTAAAAGAACCACATATTTCTAGTCCCAAACTGACTTTTTTGCATCTAACTTTTTCTTCTTAGAGCTGAACACCTAGAGCCGTGATAACTTGCACTTCTAGTATAATAAGCTATCATGAAAATCCAAGTTTTGAAGTCAGAGACATCCAGGGGTCAATGTCTTACTCTTATTGTACTAAGCCTTATTAAAGGATGACAAAATATTTTTTCTGTTTGGTGATCAGTGCCTTCACAACATTCTGTGTCATGCTTATCTATGAATCTATGTGTACACATTTGGATGAACATTATAGCCAATAGCACAAGCTCTACTGATGAAGACAATTACAGACTCCAAGATAATTAGAGACTGTAGCCTTAAAAGTTGGACTAACCCAACTACCCATTAAATACGTATGACCCACTCTGTAGCTTTTGAACTAAGGCTAGAATTTTCTTCTGTGTGTCAATTAATTATTCTCAACTTAATGGTTTATATGATTTAGAGAAGCAACACTAAATTTCAACTAAGAGTAAAGTTTAAATGTAGTAATTTTTTGGTTAAAATAGTCCTGTTAACTTGATAACTTTACCCCTTAAACTCTCATTACTAGACTTACCAATTAACCTGATGTCTTAGTCTAGTTGTATTCAGTATGAGCCTGAAACTTTGCTTATTCATTACTGCCTTGATAGGATATTTGTAATGTTGTCTATTGGCTTTGATGACAAACTTTTATTATTTTTTTTAGAAATTTAAATGTATCATATTTTAATTTTCAAACCAAATTTATTTTCAAAGGCATTTTGACTATGTTACTTTATTTGTGTCCACACATATTTTAAATGAGATTTAAATAATTTCTTTTTAGTGCAATAGGTGCAATCAATCAAAATTCTTACAAAAGCTAACAAAATATTGCTTCAGTTAGGTGAGTGGGACCTGCAGAGCCTTCTATGTCATGCTTATCCAAGCAATAAATTACTTTTTTTCTTAAGACAAAAATTATCCTCTGAAATTGCTTTCACTTTTTCTGAAGGGAAGATATTGGCTACCTAGTATTGGGAACACTTTATTTTGCTTCTTATCGAATACAGTTATTTTCTACTTGAGAGCTAACATCACAAGACAACAAGATGGATTCTTACTTTTCACTGTTTTCTCATTCATAGTGAGCCCAGTTTTGCCCCAATAAAGATGCTTTCTATCCTATAGTATAATTTCATCAGCCTCTTAACCTAGAAGTCTTTCTGAAAGTAATCTTGAAACAACTGTTGCATCTTTATCAAATTGGGATTTAATGCCTGATACTATTTCCTTGGGCTTTCCAGGTGTCACAGTGGTAAAGAATCCACCTGCCAATGCAGGAAACATAAGAGATGCAGGTTCAATTCCCAGGTCAGAAAGATCCCCTGGCGTAGGAAATGGCAACCGGCTCCAACTTCTTGCTTGGAAAATTCCATGAACAGAGAAGTCTGGTGGGCTACAGTCCATGGGGTTGCAAAGAGATGGACATGACAGAGCAACTGAGCACACACACACACATTATTTCCTTGAAAGTGGCTTCTAAAGATGGATATAAGTCATTTTTAAAGTTTTGATAGAATATAGATACTGACTTCTAGTAGATGTTCATCTTCCTTGAAGTTTTGTAAGTCGAATGAATAACAAGTGCCTCCCATTTTAGTATCTGTTGAGAAATATGCTAACAATATCACACATATAGAAATAGGCTAGTATGTGAAGAAAGTAACAACAAGGAAGGAATTAAATGAAAACTAAGTGCCTTTGGGATTTAGAACTCTTAGGAAGCCTTAAAAATCTAGGTTAAAAACATGAGGCAAAGACAGACTCAAATTCATATTCAGGTGAATGTAACCACCTCGAGGTTGGTATAAAATATATGCTGAGCAAATTTTGACATAGAAAGCTATTGACTTAGTTTATTTTGATTCTCATTAACTTAAATAAGCATTTGGGTTTATAGGTCTTTTTGTGAATCTAAAGGAAGCTATGAACCCTATTCTCAGAGGGGAGGAAATGCATTTACACATAAACACACAAAATCTTGCACACAATTTCAAGCAGTTTACAGACTCACTGAAGTCTGCCCATTAACTGCATGGAGGTTTGTATTAGGGCTTTAATACTGCAACTGATAGAAAACCAGCTTATGCTATCTTGAGGCAAAGATAAATGTATATCGGTTCACATAACTGGGAAGACATTGAAATAAAGAAATGGCTATAGGAAGAACTGAATCTGGAAACTCAACATCACCAGGACATACTCAATCTGCATTCATTTCTGTTTGTCTCTACTTCTCTTGGCATATTAATTTCATTTTCTAATGTTGCTAAAAATTCCTTCTTCATATGGCTGAGAACATACCTGCCAGCAGATCCAACTTAGCAACCCTAGGAAAAACAGCACTCCTGAGCATCCAGGTCTCAAAACCAGAGAAGGACTTTATCATTCAAGTCATAACCAACTAAATGTGAGACTGGAGGAATGAGACGTAAGCTGGCAAGTGATAACAAACTGAGGCTGATAAGAAGGAATGAATTTGAGTCAGTAGAACTGAGGTCGATGAACCTAGAACCTGTCGTGAAGTGAAGTGAAAGTCGCTCAGTCAAGTCCAACTCTGTGAGCCCATGGACTGTAGCCCACCAGGTCCTCTGTCCATGGGATTCTCCAGGCAAGAATACTAGAGTGGGTAGATGCTCCTTTCTCCAGGGGATCATCCCAGCCCAGAGATCGAACCCAGATCTCCCGCATTGCAGGCAGATTCTTTACCGTCTGAACCACTGGGGAAGCCCAAGAACCCTGAAGTGGGTACAGAGTGAAATAAGTCAGAAAGAGAGAAACAAATATCATTTATTAATGGCATATATATGGAAACTAAACAAAATGGCATGGATGAACCTATTTGGAGGGCAGGAATAGAGACACAGACACAGAGACATGTGGACACAGTAGGGGAAGGGAAAGGTGGGACAAATTGAGAGAGTAGCACTGAAACATACACATTACCATGTGTGAAACAGAGAGCCAGTGGGAAGTTGCCATATAACACGTAGAGAGCTCAGCCCAGCGCTCAGTGATGACCTAGGGGGATGGGATGGCGGAGTAGGAAGGAGTCTCAAGAGGGAGAGGATGCTTATGGCTGATTCACATGTTGTATGGCAGAGACCAACACAATACTGTAAAGCAATTATCCTCCAAATGAAAAAAAAAAACTAAGGCTGTGTGAAAGGTGCCGGAGGGTCAGTAACAGACAATAGTGAGCTGGTAATCTGACTCTCTGGAAATAAAATGCATGATGCATATATTTAAAGATGCATATATATTTATCCAATATTTTATCGATATAAAGAATAAATGACACATAGTTTTTCAGTTCAGTTCAGTTCAGTCACTCAGTTGTTTTGGACTCTTTGCAACCCCGTGAACTGCAGCATGCCAGGCCTCCCTGTCCATCACCAACTCCCGGAGCTCACCCAAATTCATGTCCATTGAGTCTGTGATGCCAAGAAACCATCTCATCCTCTGTCGTCCCCTTCTCCTCCTGCCCTCAATCTTTCCCAGCATCCAGATCTTTTCAAATGAGTCAGCTCTTTGCATCAGGTGGCCAAAGTATTGGAGTTTCAGCTTCAATGTCAGTCCTTCAGTGAACACCCAGGACTGATCTCCTTTAGGATGGACTGGTTGGATCTCCTTGCAGTCCAAGGGACTCTCAAGAGTCTTCTCCAACACCACAGTTCAAAAGCATCAATTCTTCAGTGCTCAGCTTTCTTAATAGTCCAACTCTCACATCCATACATTACTACTGGAAAAACCATAGCCTTGAATAGATAGACCTTTGTTGACAAAGTAATGTCTCTGCTTTTTAATATGCTGTCTAGGTTGGTCATAACTTTCCTTCCAAGGAGAAAGCATCTTTAGATGTCGTGGCTGCAGTCACCATCTGAAGTGATTTTGGAGCCCCAAAAAATAGTCAGTCACTTTTTCCACTGTTTCCCCATCTATTTGCCAGGAAGTGATGGGATCAGATGCCATTATCTTAATTTTCTGAATGTTGAGCTTTAAGCCAACTTTTTCACTCTCCACTTTCACTTTCATCATCAGGCTTTTTAGTTCCTCTTCACTTTCTGCTATAAGGGTGGTGTCGTTTGCATATCTGAGGTTAGTGATATTTTGCCTGGCAATCTTGATTCCAGCTTGTGCTTCTTCCAGCCCAGTGTTTCTCATGATGTACTCTGCATATAAGTTAAATAAGCAGGGTGACAATATACAGCCTTGATGTACTCCTTTTCCTATTTGGAACCAGTCTGTTGTTCCATGTCCAGTTCTAACTGTTGCTTCCTGACCTGCATACAGATTTCTCAAGGGGCAGGTCATGTGGTCTGGCATTCCCATCTCTTTCAGAATTTTCCACCATATATTGTGAAACACAGAGACAAAGGCTTTGGCATAGTCAATAAAGCAGAAATATTGTTTTTCTGTAATTCTCTTGCTTTTTCGATGATCCAGTGGATGTTGGCAATTTGATCTCTGGTTCCTCTGCCTTTTCTAAAACCAGCTGAAATCTGAAAGTTCACAGTTCATGTATTGCTGAAGCCTGGCTTGGAGAATTTTGAGCATTACTTTACTAGTGTGTGAGATGAGTGCAATTGTGTGGTAGTTTGAGCATTCTTTGGCATTGCTTTTCTTTGGGATTGGAATGAAAACTGACCTTTTCCAGTCCTGTGGCCACTGCTGAGTTTTCCAAATTTGCTGACATATTGAGTGCAGCACTTTTACAGCATCATCTTTTAGGATTTGAAATAGCTCAACTGGAATTCCATCACCTCCACTAGCTTTGTTGGTAGTGATGCTTCCTAAGGCCCACTTGAGTTCACATTCCAGGATGTCTGACTCTAGGTGAGTGATCACACCATTGTGATTATCTGGGTTGGGAAGATCTTTTTTATACAGTTCTTCTGTGTATTCTTGCCACCTCTTCTTAATATCTTCAAAAATGATATAATGTTCAATATTTTTATTATTTGAATATAGCCAATTGATTCTCTTTTAATGCTTTTGTTGATTTTTGCTGTCCCTATATCCTGGCTAAACTGTGGTTGCAACTGACAGGTCTTTGATGAACATGAAGATTGGTTTATATTTTCTTTTTCATATGCAGAGTACATCATGAGAAACTCTGGGCTGGAGGAAACACAAGCTGGAATCAACATTGCTGGGAGAAATATCAGTAACCTCAGATATGCAGATGACACCACCCTTATGGCAGCAAGTGAAGAGGAACTAAAAAGCCTCTTGATGAAAGTGAAAGAGGAGAGTGAAAAAGTTGGCTTAAAGCTCAACATTCAAAAAACGAAGATCATGGCATCTGGTCCCATCACTTCATGGCAAATAGATAGGGAAACAGTGGAAACAGTGTCAGACTTTATTTTTGGGCTCCAAAATCACTGCAGATGGTGATTGCAGCCATGAAATTAAAAGACGTTTACTCCTTGGAAGAAAAGTTATGACCAACCTAGATAGCATGTTCAAAAGCAGAGACGTTACTTTGCCAACAAAGATCCATCTAGTCAAGGCTATGGTTTTTCCAGTGGTCATGTATGATGTGAGAGTTGGACTGTGAAGAAAGCTGAGTGCCGAAGAATTCATGGTTTTGAACTGTGATGTTGGAGAAGACTCTTGCAGATCCAACCAGTCCATTCTGAAGGAGATCAGCCCTGGGATTTCTTTGGAAGGAATGATGCTAAAGCTGAAACTCCAGTACCTTGGCCACCTCATGCAAAGAGTTGACTCATTGGAAAAGACTCTGATGCTGGGAGGGATTGGGGGCAGGAGGAAAAAGGGATGACAGAGGATGAGATGGCTGGATGGCATCACCAACTCGATGGACATGAGTTTGAGTGAACTCTGGGAGATGGTTATGGACAGGGAGGCCTCGCATGCTGCGATTCATGGGTTTGCAAAGAGTCAGACACGACTGAGCGACTGAACTGAACTGAACTGAACAAGTAAAATGTCAGAACTTCATTCATTTGTCAGTGTGGGGAACAACTTCTTTGCTGAATTGGATAATAATTTTTGAATAGTGGAAGGCTCCTCTAATTTTTATGTGTTACTTACAATGTCACAACTAGTTATGACACTTTTAAAGTTCAATATGCATATTAACATACTCTTGATCACTTCCCTAATTCTAGAAAATCAACAAAATGATAATTCAGATCATGGTTTGTTATAATTGCCAATTTCCATGATGTAAATATTCCCACCGAAGGCAATTTTAAATACTAATCAATAAAGAAAAGGTTGGGAAGAAATGAGAACTAGCACACTATTCTATAGAATTTTCACTCTAAGCATAAATAACCTCAGTAATAGATAGATAATAATAAAGATTATAATATTTATAATATTATAAATATTATAATATATTTATATATTATAAATATATAAATATTATGAGTATAATAATTGGGAAGTGAAGATTTGTGTTTATTACCTTTGTTTTATATATAATGTGTTTAATTGTAAATTTATATATTCTATTTTTTAATAATTACTATATCTAAAAATTGACTAGTAAATTTCCAAGAATTTTAAGTTTCCCTAGTTCTTGAGTCAGTCCAAACCAGTTCTAGCACAGCACTGGTGATGGTTTGCATGAGTCCTATGAAGAAATAGTAGTGAAAAAATAATAAAAACTTGAAGTGATTGTGAAATAGAGAGCTAACATGTGAAATTAAGGTTCTGCTATGACATCTCTGTGATTTATCTAAAACAATATACTCAATAAATACAGCAAGGTAGGTATTCCACATTAGACACACTCAAATTTCAATGGCTCTACTTTATAGTTTGACAAGTTTTAGATTATTCACTATTTTGGATTTTTCAAAACCATTTTCTCTTTTATTAGTGCTAGTGATTGAGAAGTTATTTCGTCACATTTACAAAAAAATGTAATTTCCATAAGCTTTATATTTTACTTAGAAAAGGAAGTGAAATCAAGATCTCTGAAAGCCTTTTCTGCTCTTTCACTGATGTGTGTGATTAAAATCTGACTTCTATTTCTTCACATTATGAACTCTATCAGAATCTCTTTCACACTCTAGTAATTTTCTTAAAAACAATAATAGACAAAGTGGGAAAATGAACACTGGGAATATGCTGTTTATCTCAGATATACTGCTAACTTTTAGTGAGTATGCTTTGACCAAGAAATAAGAATAAAGGAAAATGACAGTGAGAAACATTTTCGATATTTAATTTAATACTCTACTTTTATATATTTAACATTGAATACAGAGGTGTCTGCTTGTTGGCTTTCCAACAACTCAAACCTTCATGTGCTTTAATCAGTAAAAGAAATGGATAAATGAGAGTAATTGCTGAATAAATCAAGTTAAAAACTGGGTGGTAATTGTGTCATTTAGTAATTATCCTGTCTTTGATGTTGCACATAGACCTATTGCTTTTAAACATTGCATAGTTAAAGGAGTCTTTGGGGCCTAGAAAAGAAAACAACAGTTTCAAAGGCCCTTGCTGAATCATCTAACTTCGGAGAAAACAAAACAGAACTTTAGGTCCTGCCCTGATGCTCCAGGCCGGTTGCATCTATCTGGGAATTATCACCCCCTGTCCAGAAACCTTCCACCCCCTCACCTGCCCAGAAGATTTATCACCCCCTGCCCAACTACAAATGCCATCTCAACTAAAGTATACCCAAAACATCCCGCCTGGTTAACGTTTCCCTTATCGCTTCCACAAACCTCCCTACAAATATGGAGCCTCCCTGATCCCTCTCCGCTCAGCCTGGTCGTTAGGCCGACTGTCGCCCCTCCTTGCCTGAATAAAGGTAACCTACTTCTGTTGAGGTCGTCTTTCCTTTTTCTGCCTTGGCCCGAACTATACCTTACATTCTTGGTGCTGAAACCGGGAAGGGGCGAGGCACTCGTCTCACTATCTCTCCCTCTCCCTCCCTCTCATTGTTTTCCCTTTTCCCGGAGTCTGGGAGGGCAAACATCCTTCGAGCTCACTTTTCTGCCTGGGCTCAAGTTCCCCTCAGGGGTGCCCAGTCCCTTCGTGAGCGGTGCAAGCCTTGTGCTAAGGCTTTATTGATGCCTGCGTACCCCCAGGCTTCGGCTCTATCCCCTTTCTCTCTCTCTCTCTCTCTCTCTCTCTCTCTCTCTCTCTCACGACCTCCGGAATAGGGAACTCTTGCCATTCGACTGCTCCACATGCAACACTCCACTCAAGCCGGACCCTAGATCAAGGTAAGATCCGGATGGTGTTCTAGAGGCGCCCTAGAACTCAGTCCTCTCTGGGTCCTGGGGACCCCCAGCCCAGAGCCACTCTAGGCGACAGTGGAGGACGCTCCACCTCGACACAGAGCTCTCTTCTCATAACTCCTATTGCCACTAAGGATGACGACTGGAGCTCTCAATAGGAGCCTCTGCTTGCCTTTCTATTATGGGGTCTGGCCAACCTGTCCCAAAAGATTCCCCTCTGATCTGTGTTTTCAAAAATCTCAGACCACTCTCAATGAACTCAAAGCTAACCGTTTAAAACAACTCTGTACACAGATTTGGCCTCAATACAAATTAGATAATCAAGACCGCTGACCTGAAACCGGCACATTTGACTTAAACATTCTTCAAAATCTCACCGACTTCCTGAAACAGAATGGCAAGTGGTTGGAGGTCCCCTAATCCCAAGGCTTTTGGGCCCTTCGGAGCAGGCCCTCCCTAGCAAGGCCTGCTCCACCCACGAGGTCCTTCTATGCACCTTGCCTCCTAGGCAAAAGGGCTCTTCTTCCTCAACTAACCGCAGACCGCGACCTTCCACCCCCCGTGGAGGAGCCCTCTCCCTACCCACCACCTCGGCCAACCCTCTCCTTCCCCTTCATCCAACTCACCTACTGACCCGGAAACCTCTCCTGACTCCCCCTCGACCCCGCTACCCCATCTCCCCGACTCCCCCTTCCTTCCCCCCCTGCCACAGGATCAGGTACCCAACACATGTTCCCCTGAGAGAGGTGGTAGGACCAGAGGGCCCCGCCCCCACCCCGAGTCCATGTACCATTTTCATTGTCAGATATGA
The DNA here is from genome assembly GCF_032452875.1 of Bos javanicus. Lineage (NCBI taxonomy): Eukaryota > Metazoa > Chordata > Mammalia > Artiodactyla > Bovidae > Bos > Bos javanicus. The sequence goes on along the minus strand of NC_083871.1, from coordinate 27,076,210 downwards.
GCCAGATAGAAGAAAAGTTAGGATCATTTTCTGAAAATCCTACCAGATACAGAAAAGAATTCCTGAGACTCTCCCAGGCCTATAACCTCACATGAAGTGACGTATGATTGTATCCTAAATGCCATTCTCACCCCTGACAAAAAGTATCTGGCAAGCACCAAAAGCCCATGCTGATCATTTACATAACCAAGACTGGGATAGCCCAGTTGCTGATGAGGCGGTGCCTCAGTTAGATCCCCATTGGACTTACCAGCCTGGTGACCTAGGTATCAGGAGACGCAATCACATGATTACCTACATTCTAGAAGGAATGCAAAAAAAGTACTCATATCCATGTCAATTATGATAAAGTCAGAGAAATCACCCAAAGGGCAGACGAACATCCAGCCTTATTCTTGACACGCCTCACAGAAGCAGTCCAGAAGTATACCAACCTAGATATCACCACCCCTGCTGGGTTACTCTACCTTCATGTTCAATTCATCAGCCAGTCCGCCCCTGACATCAGACGCAAGCTTCGACAACTAGAAAAGGGCCCTGAGATCCCCCAAAGAGACCTTCTAGAAGTAGCCTTCAAGGGGTTCAATAATACAGAGGAGGAGGCTAAGAGAAAAAAGAATGTGAGAGAAAAGCTAAATATGCCTCTTTGGTGGCAGCAATTAAAGGAAGAAATCAGCCTGGCCCAAATCATCCCAGAACAGGGCTTAAGACACCACCCCACCCGCCCCGACCCTGCTTCCCATGCAACCAGTCAGGACACTGGGCAAAGGCATGCCCAAACCCGCGGCCCCGCACAAAAGCATGCCCAACCTGTGGCCAATGGGGACACTGGAAGATGGACTGTCTCTAGGGATACCCTGGCACCCCTGGGGAGGTCCCCACCTCCCAGACCTGGAGAGTGGAATGTCCACAGGGATCCCCTGGTGCCTCTGGGGAAGTCCCCACGTCTCCCCAGAACCCCAGCCCAACCCTATGAGAGTTGTTCCAATGACGGGGCCTGAGTTTCAGCCCCCCGGCCTGTGTCCAGGACATGAGCTCGAAACTTAGGGTAGACCGGGTGGTGGCTGGAAAAAAGACCTCTTTTATGGTAGACACTGGAGCCACTTTCTCTCTCTTAAACTTCCTACTCTGGCCCAACTCAAGACTCAGAACTCACAATCAAGGGGGTCTCTGGAGTTCCTCTAAGGCCAAAGATCAGCCCTCCATTACTCTGTCAATTTGAAAAATCGACCCTTCATTCCTCATAATGCCTCAGTGTCCGATGGCACTCCTAGGGAGAGACTTGTTATCCAAATTGGGGGTCTTTATTACCATACGCCCCCTCGATACAGTCTCTATATTCTACATGCAGATGACACCTGGACGGTCCCTATCCCTCACCCCTGACCTTCCCTTGGATCTACCCGCCTTAGACCCCCAAGTGTGGGACACTGATCACCCATCCATAGCCAAACATCATCCCCCAGTCCACATTACCCTAAAAGACCCCTCGACTATAATCACCCAACAACAGTACTCTCTCACCCCGGAGGCCCACAAGGGCCTTAAGCCTATCATAGACCGTCTTCTTCAAGCCTCTATCCTAATTCCTACCCATTCACCACACAACACCCTATTCTGGCAGTAAGGAAGGGACCAAACTCTTGGAGACTGGTCCAAGATCTGCAAAAAGTCAATGAGGCCATCACATCAACATTCCCAGTAGTCCCTAACCCTTACACCCTTCTGTCTACCATACCCCCGACTGCAACCCACTTCACAGTATTAGATCACAAAGATGCCTTTTTCACCATCCCCCTCCATCCCCTCTCCCAACCCCTTTCGCCTTCACATGGCAAGACCCCGAGACTCACGTTTCCCAACAACTAACATGGACATTTCTCCCCCAGGAGTTCAGAGACAGTCCCTACTTTTTTGGACAGGCTTTACAAAAGGACCTACAGATACTCGACCTAGCCCCAAGTCATCTCCTCCAATATATAGATGACCTCCTCCTTTGTAGCCCAACCTGAAAACTCTGCCTCCAACATACTGCCAAACTCCTTGGGGCCCTGAGATCCTGGGGTTATGGGTATCCCAATCTAAGGCCCAAATAGCCCAGACAAATGTCACCTACCTGGGGCTCTCCATATCCCATCAACAAAGAACTATTCCCCCAGATAGAATCCAGGCCTTGATTAACTGTCCACTTCCAAAAACAAAAAGGGAGCGCCTGTCTATCCTCGGCCTCCTAAACTTTTTCCGTATCTGGATCCCTAACTTCTCCCTCATTGCAAAGCCTCTCTATGAGGCAATTAAAGGATGTCTGGATGAGCCCCTCTTTAATCTCTCCTCGCTGGCCAATCCTCTTCGCCAGCTCACCCAGAGCCTCCTCTGAGTGCCAACTCTCCACCTGCCAGATCACACCAGACCATTCTTTCTCTTTGCCCATTCCAACCAAGGACAGACCCTGGGACTTCTGTGTCAGCAGGCCGGAGACACCTGGGCTCCCATAGCCTGTCTATCAAAACAGCTTTACATGGTGACCAAGAGGTGGCCTTCTTGTATACAGGTCATGGCTGCTATCGCAGCCCTCGTACCTGAAGCAAATAAACTCTCTAGACATGCCCCGTTAACAGTCTGTTCTCCACACACCTCCTGAGACTTACTATCACATCGGGCTTTCCTCTCCCTTCCCCCTTCCAGGGTGCAGGTCCTACATGCCTTTCTCCTCGACCCTCAGCTCTCATTCTCCCCCTGCTCTCCCCTTAACCCCGCCAGCTATTACCCACGTCCTCTACAAGAGACCCCCTCCTACATAGCTGTAGCCTAACAGTAGATCTGACCCAAAACCCCTTCCAGCATTTAACAGATCAGCCCACCCTAGACCCAGACACCACACACTGGTTCGCTGATGGCAGCTCTCAAAAATCCCCACCCTTTGCAGCAGGATATGCCATCATCCAGGGGGACCTTTGTCACAATCATGAAACACAGACAATTAAAGCCTCACCTCTGCCACCTCACACCACCTCCCAACCGGCAGAACTGATAGCTCTCCCCAGAGCTTTAACTCTGGCTAAAAATCCAAGGGTTAACTTCCACACAGACTCCAAATATGCCTATAACATACTTCACTCAAACACCCTAATATGGAGAGAAAGAAGTTTCCTAACCCAAAAGGGATCCCTCATTATTAATTCAGACCTGATCCACAAACTTCTAGAGGCAGCACTTTTACCAAACAAAGCCGCCATCCTCCACTGTAGGGGACATCAAAAGGGAAGTCTCATATCCGCCTACAACAATGCGGCAGACCAGAAGGCAAAGGAGATAACACTGTCCCATCCTTCCCTCCAGTCCCCTGTCATCTTAGCTCTGACTCCTCCCGACCCTCCCACCACCAGAGAAATCCTCTCTTATCTACACTCACTTTTTCATCCCTCATCCAAGACACTCCAACAGTTCCTCCGTAACCACTTCCCCCTATCCACTGCTGACCAACAATATTTAGATAACCTTACCCGCTCCTGTCAAACATGTCAACGTACTAACCCCAATTCCAACCTTAAACTGACATCCTTTCCAACCCTTCAAATGCGAGGCAGCCTCCCAACACAGGATTGGCAGATAGACTTTACTCATATGCCCCCGGTCTGGAGAGTCAGATACCTCCTGGTCCTTGTGGACACCTTTTCGAGATGGGTAGAAACATTTCCCACTACAAACAAAAGAGCCCACACCATGGCCCAGATCCTCCTCACAGAAATTATCCCCAGGTTTGGCCAGCCTTCATCCCTAGTCTGATGAGGGCCCGGAATTTACATCCAAGGTCACCCAACAACTTGTCCAATTCTTACAGATACCCTGGAAATTTCACATTCCGTACTGTCGCCAGTCCTCAGGAAAGGTAGAAAGGATGAATAGAAAAATCAAAGAAACCCTTACCAAACTAACCCTCGAAGTACATCTGGATTGAACTAACTTTTGCCAACTGTTCTCCTCAGAATACGGGCTTTGCCCAGAAAGCCCCAGGGGCTGAGCTCCTTTGAGGTGATGTGTGGAAGCCCCATGCTCCCTCCTGGACTCCCTCCTGAACCTCCTCCCATACCAAGCCTCTTACATTCCCCTCTGCTGGCGGAACTCCGCAATGCCCTCTGGAAATACATCAACCACAACTTGCCCGCCCCTGACCCCAAGCCTCCCTGCCCCTTTTACAAACTGGGGACATGGTCTATCTGTCTGATAATCCCCAGGGTGACCTAACCCCAAAGTGGCAGGGACCATTCAAAATCATCCTCCTTACTCCAGCTGCAGCAAAACTCGAGAAGGTCACGCCTCCTGGGTACACCTCTCTCGCCTAAAACGGGTCACCTTCAACCCTGCGCTGCCCTCCTTAAATGACACCTATCAGCTCCCTCACAGGACCCACCTCCTTAAAATTCACCCAGCGACAACCCGTCAACCATCCGAGAGGACACTGAGTGACCTGGACTCTCTTCAACCTACAACTGTTCCTGACCCAAATACTACAAGACCTCTGGACCAGCACCCCGACAGGAACCTCCTTCAAAGACCTGACTACACTGGTGTCTCAACTGTGGCTCCAGGGAACCTTCTACAACCTGACTCCAGACGAAATTGGTTTCTTTACTCTCATTCTCTACATCATTCTACATCCTAATGAACACTGTTCCTCCTCAGATTCAAATAACCACCAACTTGGGGCCTTTTGCCCCTCGCCCTGACTGCCTCTCCCTGTCTCTCTATAATAGCACTCTTAATCTTAGTCCTTGCTATAGGCCTAGTAACTGTCTCCCTCAGGACTGGCCACCTACCCTTCGTCTTTCCATGGGTATCGCCTGCGTTGCTGGCTGTGTTCTACTCCTAGGGTGCTCTTTCCTCTGCACTGCCTAACTAACAGCCCATGACTCCTCTGTTCCTTATCCTTGCTGCACTCCCAGCCTTCTGGCTACTCCCTGCCCTTGCTCTGACATTTATTCCTGTGTACATTCCTCATGTTATAATACAGCTCCAAAACCATGCACCATGAACCTTGGGGGCAGAAAGTCCAAATCCCTACTCACTGTTAAAGTACAAAAGAGGAAGTTTCATGAGTACCTGCCATAAGCCAAATGGAATAAACATATGTTTCTATCCCATTACTCACTGGGGGTACTCAGACGGGGGCGGAGTACTAGATCCAAATCAGGAAAAGAAACAAGAACAAGTCATAAAGAACATAATTTCCTGGTTACAGGCAATCCCTGAGCCTTATAAACACCTAGACCTCCTTTCCCAGTTACGGCCTCTCCTAAAACCTCCCTCTGGCAACCAACACCTTACCCACCTTCTCAACTCTTCCTTCCAATTCTTCCAGTACACACAACACACATCCCAGTGTTGGACATGCATGTCACAGTCTCCCTCACCGCACATAGCAATTCCTTTACCTTCAACCCGGCTGTTACAGGGCAACTATACCCCCCTTCCCAACAAAAAAGTACACAACTCATTGGGCCAGTCTCTGACAATGTCCTACTCTCAGCCTCTTCGGATCTAACCTGTATTAACTACTCTAGTCCCAACTACACTGGTCTTACAAACTCCGCTCCCTCCTTCTGTTCCACTTGGGTTCTCTGGAACAGCACAAATAATTGCACCAATCCGGGAATCTTCATTCTCTGCATGACCTATGCATATTCATGTCTCCCCTTGGACCCCCCTGGACCTTGCATCTTGGTCTTCCTGACCCTGGGCCTAACATTCCTCAAAGAAGAAAAGGTAGAACAAATAGTCTACCCCCAAGGGGAACTTTCCCACAGGAAAAGATGAGCTGTCATAGCCCACCTCCTGATTGGGACTGGCATAACAGCAGCCCTATGCACCGGGATTGTAGGCATCTCAACCTCTGCCCATTTCTGCTACAAGCTGTCCCAAGAACTTAATGAAGACATGGAACAGATAGTAGAGTCCTTCGTTTCAATCCAAAGACAAATTAACTTATTAGCTTCTGTGGCCCTACAAAATAGGTGAGCCCTGGACCTTCTCACTGCGGAAAAGGGAGGGACCTGCCTTTTCCTAGGAGAGGACTGCTGCTATTTTGTTAATGAAACAGGCATAGTCCAGGGCAGAGTCAAAGAACTTAGAGACAGAATTGAATGCCACAGTAAAGAGTTAACAAAACCTTTACAGTCCCCAAAACCTGTTCCAACAGGTCCTTCCTTGGTTGCTCCCTTTCCTGGGACCACTGGTACTTATCATTCTATTCCTCTTATTTGGACACTGTCTCTTCAATCTCTTTCAAAGGTTTCTCCAAGAACGGATTCAGGCCATCTCTCGAGATCAGGTCAAGACCATTCTTCTTCTCGAGAGCCTCACCCCAACCTCAGAAAAAGGAGACCCTGGGCCCTAGGAGGATCCTCCATTCCAGACCCAAAATCGTCGCCCCTATCCAGCAGGAAGTAGCCAGAGAGATACGGTGCCCTTTTTCCTTTTTTTTTTTTTTTATGATTTCAGGGTCTGGAATGAAGGAGTCTTTTGGGCCTAAAGAAGAAAACAACAGTTTCAAAGGCCCTTGCTGAATCATCTAACTTTGGAGAAAATAAAACAGAACTTTAGGTCCTGCCCTGATGCTCCAGGCTGGTTGCATCTATCTGGGACTTGTCACCCCCTGTCCAGAAACCTTCCACCCACTACACCTGCCCAGAAGACTTATCACCCCCTGTCTGGAAAGCTTCCACCCCCTACACCTGCCCAGAAGACTTATCACCCCCTGCCCAACTACAAATGCCATCTCAACTAAAAAATACCCAAAACATCCCACCTGATTAACGTTTCCCTTATTGCTTCCACAAGCCTGCCTACAAATATGGAGCCTCCCTGATCCCTCTCGGCGCTCAGCCTGGTCATTAGGCTGACTGTCGCCCCTCCTTGCCTGAATAAAGGTAACCTACTTCTGTTGAGGTCATCTTTCCTTTTTCTGCCTCGGCCCGAACTATACCTTACAATAGTTGTAAAATCTTATTGTTTTTTTCAGTGTATGTTTTACATTTTAGTATCTATTTCTTAAAATGAGCAAAGCAAAGAAAAACATACAATTATGCGAAATACAGCATACCAAACATGTTTCTGAGGAATTGGTTAAAAAGAAAAGGGACAATGAATGAGACTAATAAATAAGGAAAAGATAACCTGGAGCTTAGGAGGAAAATCATTAGAAATGACTGAAAATAAATTTACATTAGTGGCTTTTCATGTCAAAAATGGAAGACTTTGCAAATTAACTGGACTTAGCTTCTTAAAAATGTCCATGGGCTGCAGCAAAATAGGCCTGCTGGCAAAGTCACAACCTGTACTTTGTGGTTTTGCTGGTTACGGACCACAGGGCCACCCCTTTCTGCTCCCATGGGGCTCAGAGAGAGCTTATGACCGTGGTTATGAAGGATACTTTGGGGACTAGGGATTAGCCTAAGGAGAAAGATGAAGAGTTCATTAATGATGGATTTGTCAACGTCAGAAGCAGATGAGGAGGGGGAGATCTAATTCATCTGCACAATCACAAAACCATAAGCCTCTGAGGGGAAAAAAGTAAAGGAGAACAGAACTGGCACAGCTGAAGTCTGGCACCTCACTTGGAAAGGCAGGACACATGAAAGAAACAGACCAAATACCCTCTGGTTTCGGGACAGGTAAGGCAAGAGGCGCAGGCCAGTAGATCTGACACAGACATAAGAAAATCATATTGCTGTCAATGATAAAGAGGCCTCAAGTGGGCTTTGTGAAACTAGCTGAATATAGAATGCATGCCAATCAATAAGAAAAATTTGATAAATATATGAGATTAGCATTTTACAATCAGGAGAGGTAAAGAGTGTTTACACTAGAGAAGAACTGTGCTTAGACTTGACAAATTAACAGAACAAATCAGAATGTTATGGGGCTCATCCCCTTATCTATTCTCATATGAGGTTGGGGGGAAGTGAGTAAACTGGAAAAACATGTCACCACTAGATAAACAATGGTTTATTCCAAGAGATCCTCAAGAGCTCTGGATTGTAAAAAGCAGGAAATGTTTGGGGGAAAGAGGTGTTTTATTGGCCATTCAAAGGATATATTATCTCCTGGATCTGAAGCTGAGCAGGTATGTGTTAGGAAGGGTATAGTAGGACAAAAAGAATTAGATTTCAAGCCAGAAACTTGAAATCCATTTGCTATTTATCAGCAGAAGACTCTTAGACAAATTAAATAACCTTCTCAGCTTTAATTTCTTCATTTTAAAATGGGGCTAACAGTGCTAACCATAAGGTTTAAAGATGAGATGTACAGAATGCAACTGGCACAGGAGAGGCGTTTAGAAACATTGGTTTCGTTGTCCCCAAGTGAACAGTGGGAGAGTCAGAGGTAGGGAGTATCTGTAAGACATCCCCAGGGCAAAACCATGCAAATGACCAGGAAGTCATTCTTTGATGAAATTTCTGAGTCAAACGTAGTCTGGTCTGAACCCTCCTTTAGTTCCTTTAGTTTGGAAAGGCTCTCAGAATTTTCAGAGCAACTGGTCCCTGGTTCTAGTTCATGCCTATCTCTTATTTACATTTTTATATTCCATTAACTTCCCCGGTTTTCTTCTCTGAGAAGACAGATAGAAACAGCGTCTTCAATCCATTCCCCTCTCCCAGAAATCTTTAGGAGCTATCTGTGTGTCTGTGTGTGTGCGCCCCTGTGTGTGTGTCTGTCTAGTCTGTAACACCCAGGCCATGACTTAAAGTGGCTCTCCTTAAAAACATGTGTAGCTATTGAGAATCTATTTAAGTAATATTACTTCAAACAGCACCCTCACTTGGGGAGGAAGGCTTATGAGAAGGGGGAGGATTTCTCAGGTTAGATACTTTCTATTGTCAATAAATAGAAGTCACAGGGGGTTTTAACACTGTAACAACAACTCGTGATAATAAAAGAATTTGTCACTTGTGCAAAGTTCAAAGTTATTTTAATTTTTTTTTTTTGGTGTTTTTTTTTTTTTGTATCTAGTGGGCAGATTCTCCTGTGCAGTTCCTTCCACATGAAGTCTTTGTTATCTCAAGTAGTGTTCAAGGTCACCTTGGGAGGTAGAAAGAGGGGAGGATTGCTGCATTTCATTGAGCTAGCTCATGGGGTCATTATTTGACCCCACCTAGATAGGCAGGATTTGTACTCTCCCTAAATGCTCAGGAGGAAAATGAAATGACTAAGCCAACACAACATCATTATGCCACAGAATGATTTAGAAAGCTACAATGAAATATTCCCCCTATCCCCAAAACCAGGGGCTCACAGATTAACAATTTACTTCTAAAGAATAAAAAATGAAATTTGAAAGATGGTAACTCAATTACACTTTTCACAGTATAGAGTTTCAGTGTAATCAAAATTTCTGGTTTAACTATAAAGTGTAAACTTGATGAACTACTCAGAGACACAGCTTCAAATAAAACAAAAGTTTTTGTTTAGGAAATCAACAGTTTTTCAGAGTACTACAATATCATTAGGATGGTGATAATACAGAACTTAATTTCAAGTTAAGAAAATTACATTTTAAAAATAATTCTGTAACTCGTATCTTAAGCTTAGGATTGCCAGAATGGCCGTTTTTTTCATTCAGTTTTAAGCATAATATATACCAAAGTAATATTTTGCTCAAATTTGCTTGCCTGTGATATTTCCCCCTTCAATTTCCTTCCCTAAACAGTGCAAACAGTGATATACAAAGATGAAGGGCAAGATGCCTTGTATTTTAATTATATGATCATAAGATTTGAAGGGAAAGCCAGATCTCATCTGTTTCTAATCCTCCTCCTCACTTTGAGGCTAAATTATATCAGCCCAAAATGCAAAGATGATAAATCATCTCTTTGTACCTTCTAACTAGTAGAAATTGAGTGACAATGGAAATTTTATTAAGAATTCTATAGCCCTGTGATCTTTAAAAATTGAATAGTGAGCTCATTTAAGGTTTAGTGAATAAAATAATGTGTAAACAGATGAGCAAATTCCATGATTAAAGGCTACTCTGGTAAACAGCCAATCATAGGCTTTGACCCAGAAGGCAGACATCTCACTTGGAGAAACACAGTTTTAACAAAAGGGATTCCTTCACTCATCCTTCTGCCACTCTTACTGATAAAAACAAACATGTCCCATTCACAGCAGAACACTTAGCTCTCTGTTAGCAACAGAAAGAACACTTCCCCAACAACAGGAAAACTTGAAAAGGACATCTATTTTTAAAAATAAAATGTGAAGCCCTCAGCACTTTGCTGATTTAGTGAATAAGATAAATCTTATCCATCCAAATTAGGTGGATTATAGGTTTCAAGAATAATATGCTTTTTATTTGATTATTTGCTTTGTGTTTTATACACCAACACTCTTCTTGGCATTTCTGCTGATTTCTCTGTTCATGGATGTGTACATGGTCATTATAATGTAGGAAGTGTCTCATTTTAAGTGGAAGGGTGATAGTTCAACGAGTTCACAGCAACAGTTCACAGCAGCCTCTACTCAATAGCAAGGTTTTTGAGAAAGGTGATGATGAACATGCTTGTTGAAGGTAAGGGATAAGAAATTGAACTGCAACTTACTATCATAAGTAGCACAGTTTTAAAACTGAAAGACACCTTAGAGGGCATTTGATCTTGAGCTGCAATGCACTGCCCAATTCTTCAAGGAACAACTGACTACTCATGTACACAGTATATTAGTGTTAATCTAGTTGTATGTTTCAACCTCCTAACTTTACAGAAAAAGACACTGAAGCTCAAAAAATGATGAATTTTCACTTTCAAGGTTTACTCCTTTTTAATAGTGAAGACAGCAGAACACTTACACAGAACTTACGCAGGACTGGGGAAACAGACTCTTGGAGGGCACACACAGAACCTTGTGCACACCAGGACCTGGAGAAAGGAGCAGCGACCCCAAAAGAGACTGACCAAGACTTGCCCATGAGTGTCCAGGAGTCCCAGGTGGAGGCGGAGGTTGGTGGTGGACTGTTGCAGGGGAACTGAGTGTAGCAGTGCATGCATGGGACCTTTTGAAGGAGGTCACCATTATCTTCATTACCCCCACCATAGTTTGGCTTCAGGTAAGTAACAGGGAGGGAACACATCAACAGAAAATTGGAATAAAGATTTACTGAGCATGGCCCAGCCCATCAGAACAAGACCCAATTTCCCCCTCAGTCAGTCTCTCCCATCAGGAAGCTTCCATAAGCCTCTTATCCTTCTCCATCATGGGGCAGATAGACACACAACCACAATCACAGAAAACTAACCAATCTGACCATATGGACCACAGCCTTGTCTAACTTGGACGGTTCATGGTGCAGTTATGACAAAACGTGGTCTGCTGGAGGAGGGAATGGCAAACCACTTCAGTATCCTTGCTTTGAGAACCCCATGAACAGTATGAAAAGGCAGAAAGATAGGACACTGAAAGATGAACTCCCCAGGTTGGTGTGACCAATATGCTACCAGAGATCAGTAGAGAAATCACTCGAGAAAGAATGAAGAGAAGGAGCCAAAGCAAAAAACAAAACCCAATTGTTGATGTGACTGGTGATGGAAGTAAAGTCCAATGCTGTAAAAAGAGCAAAATTGCATAGGAACCTAGAATGTTAGGTCCAGGAATCAAGGCAAATTGGAAGTGGTCAAACAGGAGATGGCAAGAGTGAACATTGACATTTTAGGAATCAGTGAACTAAAATGGACTGGAATGGGTGAATTTAACTCAGATGACCATTATATCTACAACTATGGGCAAGAATCCCTTAGAAGAAATGGAGTAGCCATCACAGTCAAAAAAGATTCTGAAATGCAGTACTTGGATGCAATCTCAGAAATGACAGAATGAACTCTGTTCGTCTCCAAGGCAAACCATTCAATATCACGGTAATCCAAGTCTATGCCCCAACAGGTAATGCTGAAGAAGCTGAAGTTGAATGGTTCTATGAAGACCTACAAGACCTTTTAGAACTAACACCCAAAAAAGATGTCCTTTTCATTATAGGGGACTGGAATGCAAAAGTAGGAAGTTAAGAAATACCTGGAGTAACAGGCAAATTTGGCCTTGGAATATGGAATGAAGCAGGGCAAAGGCTAATAGAGTTTTGCCAAGAGAACACATTGGTCATAGCAAACACCCTCTTCCAACAACACTAGAGAATACTCTACACGTGGACATCACCAGATGGTCAACACCGAAATCAGATTGATTATATTCTTTGCAGCCAAAGATGAAGAAGCTCTATATAGTCAACAAAAACAAGACCAGGAACTGACTGTGGCTCAGAATGTGAGCTCCTTATTGCCAAATTCAGACTTAAATTGAAGAAAGTAGGGAAAACCACTAGACCATTCAGGCATGACCTAAATCAAATCCCATATGATTATACAGTGGAAGTGAGAAATATATTCAAGGGATTAGATCTGATAGACAGAGTGCCTTAAGAACTATGGACAGAGGTTGTGACATTGTACAGGAGGCAGGGATCAAGACCATCCCCATGAAAAAAATGCAAAAAGGCAAAATGGTTGTCTGAGGAGGCCTTACAAATAGCTGTGAAAAGGAGAGTAGTAAAAGGCAAAGGAAAAAAGGAAAAATATACCCATTTGAATGCAGAGTTCCAAAGAACAGCAAGGAGAGATAAGAAAGCCTTCCTCAGTGATCAAGGCAAAGAAATAGAGGAAAACAATAGAATGGTAAAGACTAGAGTTCTCTTCAAGAAAATTAGAGATACCAAGAGAACATTTCATGCAAAGATGGGCACAATAAAAGACAGAAATGGTATGGACCTAACAGAAGCAGAAGATATTAAGAAGAGGTGGCAGGAATACACAGAAGAACTGTACAAAAAAGATCTTCACGACCAAGATAATCACGATGGAGTGATCACTCACCTAGAGCCAGACATCCTGGAATGTGAAGTCAATTGGGCCTTAGGAAGCATCATTACAAACAAAGCTAGGGGAGATGATGGATTTCCAGTTGAGGCTATTTCAAATCCTAAAAGATGATGCTGTGAAAGTGCTGCACTTAATATGTCAGCAAATTGGGAAAACTCAGCAGTGGCCACAGGACTGGAAAAGGTCAGTTTTCATTCCAATCCCAAAGAAAGGTAACGCCAAAGAATGCTAAAAGTACTGCACAATTGCACTCATCTCACACACTAGCAAAGTAATGCTCAAAATTCTCCAAGTCTGGCTTCAACAATACATGAACTGTGAACTTCCAGATGTTCAAGCTGGTTTTAGAAAAAGTAGAGGAACCAGAAATCAAATCGCCAACATCCACCGGATCACAGATAAAGCAATAGAATTTCAGAAAAACATCTACTTCGCTTCATTGACTACACCAAAGCCTTTGACAGTGTGGATCTTGAAAAACTGTGGAAAATTCTTTGAGAGATAGGAATATCAGACCACCTTACCTGCCTCTTGAGAAATCTGGATGCAGGTCAAGAAGGAACAGTTAGAACCAGATATGGGACAATAAACTGGTTCCAAATCGGGAAAGGAGTACGTCAAGGCTGTATATTGTCACCCTGCTGATTTAACTTATATGCAGAGTACATCATGAGAAACGGTGGGCTGGATGAAGCACGAGCTGGGAATCAAGATTTCCAGTAGAAATATCAATAACTTCAGATATGCAGATGGCACCATCCTTATGGCAAAAAGTGAAGAAGAACTAAAGAGCCTCTTGATGAAAGTGAAAGAGGAGAGTTTCACTTTAAAAAAGTTAGCTTAAAGCTCAACATTCAGAATACGAAGATCATGGCATCCGGTCCCATCACTTCATGGCAAATAGATGGGGAAGCATTGGAAACAGTGGTTGACTTTATTTTTTGGGCTCCAAAATCACTGCAGAATGTGATTGTAGCCATGAAATTAAAAGACGTTTACTCCTTGGAAGGAAAGTTATGACCAACCTAGACAGCATATTAAAAAGCAGAAACACTACTTTGTCAGCAAAGGTCCATCTAGTGAAGGCTATGGTTTTTCCAGTAGTCATGTATGGATTTGAAAGTTGGATTATAAAGAAAGCTGAGTGCCAAAGAATTGATGCTTTTGAACTGTGATGTTGGAGAAGACTCTTGAGAGTCCCTTGGACTGTAAGGAGATCCAACCAGCCCATTCTGAAGGAAATCAATCCTGAATATTCATTGGAAGGACTGATGTTGAAGGTGAAACTCCAATACTTTGGCCACTTGATTTAAAGAACTGGCTCACTGGAAAAGACCCTGATGCTGGGAACGATTGAAGGTGGGAGGAGAAGGGGACGACAGAGGATGAGATAGTTGCTTGGCATCACCGACCTAATGGACATGAGTTTGAGTAAACTCTGGGAGTTGCTGATGGACAGGGAGGCCTGGCGTGTTGCAGTCAATGTGGTCACAAAGAGTCAGACATGACTAAGCGTCATGAATAGCAAAGACAGGACCACAATGCAAATATTTTCAGGCATCTCTTCTCATTCCACTGACAATATTATGTGGCATGTGTCTAATCCCATTCTATTGCATGTACATCTACACACTTAAGGCTTCACTGGTGGTTCATATGGTAAAGAACTTGCCTGCCAATGCAGGAGATCACACTTGATACCTGGGTTGGGAAGATCCCCTGGAGAAGGAATGGCAACCACTCCAGGATTCTTGCCTGGGAAATCTCATGAACAGAGGAGCCTGGCAGGCTACAGTCCGTGGAGTAGCAAAACAGTTGGATACGCCTTAGTGAGTTCTTCCCTGTGGCTCAGATGGTAAAGATTCAGCCTGCAATGTGGGAGACCTGAGTTTGATCCCTGGGTTGGGAAGACTCCTTGGAGGAGGGCATGGAAACCCACTGCAGTATTCTTGCCTGGAGAATTCCCGTGGACAGAGGAGTGTGGCATCCTGCAGTCCACAGGGTCGCAAAGAGTCAGACACGGCTGAGCGACTAAGCACACACACACACAGTGACTAAACAACAAACCCCCCAAAACTATTACAGTTATTTTAACATGTAAAATTTTTATTGAAAATAGAAAGATCACCATATATGCAAGGGTGAAGGCAGGTCTTATTAACCTTGTGCTAAATAATGTAATATGTGACCATTTAAAAACACTAGTGAGTCTTAGAACAATTTTATTTTTTACCTTTGTTGTTAAGCTAGTAAATTAGGAAGCAATATAAACGCAGTCTTTGATTTTGCCCTTACTCTGTAAAAATGGAACTAGCTGAGGGAAGCCTTAAATAAGTAGATATATTTGGTTCTGCCTATGAGTACTGATTCCTCTTCTCATTTCCTCCTTTGCCTGAAGGCAGATACAGGAGGTCAAATGTCAATCACTATTCTTAGGATTCACATAAGAAATCCGGGACAAGATCATTGAAAAATTTTAGTTTTTAAAGTTAACTAACTTTAGTTCTTAAATAGCTGATTCATTGGAAAAGATCTTGATGCTGGGAAAGATCGAAGGCAAAATAAGAAGGGAGCAGCAGAGGCTGTGATGGTTAGATAGCATTACTGACTCAGTGGACGTGAATTTGAGCAAATTCTGGGAGATAGTGAAGGACAGGGAAGCCTGGCATGCTGCACATATAGATAGATAGATATCTCTATCTATATCCAAGTGAAGTTTCTTTTATAAAATCATTAGTTGTTTGGGTCTGAAAAAATGTAAAGTGTAAAAGTAATTTCATTATGCATTTCTCTTTATTTATAGGGTTGTGAAAGTATTCTTTATGATATGACATTATACATTTGTCAAAAGTCAGCACAAAGAGTGAAACTTAAGGTGTGCGAACTTAAAAATTCAAATTATTGAGGAGGTTGGGAGAATCTCAAGAAAGTAGACTGCAACGAGAGACTGTAAATGACCTCACTGAAGGGAGTGGAGGTAAAGGTGCTGCACTAAGCAACTTTGGAAATGACTGAAGCTTGTAAGACTAAAGATAAAAGACACTGCACCTGGACACTATACTCAATTTCACAAGGGGTTGTGGCTAATGATTCTGATACTGCTATACATGCATACTGGAATTTAACAACTGAAATGGATGGCTGATAATAGGAATCAGGTTTCTCATTGTTGGAGTGAAAATTTATAGATAAGCAAAGAAAGCAGGCTAGAATCACCTATTTGGTAATGGGTTAGAGTTGGAGACATTCCTATGAATTCATGCTTAGTTTACTATGCGAACAGATGGTTCTAAACAGAAATACATATAATGGATGTATATCTATGGCTTAATGTACGTGCATACATTTCCTTGCTTTCTCAGCCACAAGAGCTGAAAAGAAAGGACACCATGAGTAGCAAAGAATACCTCTAGCTTCTAGATGTGTTTCCAGAAACCAAGAACAGATCTTGGTTTCTAATACGACTCTTCAAAAAAGGAACCAGATTTCCTTAGAGAAATGACTGATTCTAGAAGTGAGGTATGATGAGCCTGGAGAATCTTATAGTATGAGAAATTAGGAAAGTATTTAAAAACAAGAACAAAAAAAATCTTACACTGATGAGATTATATTAAAAGGACATAGGACAAATGAAAGAACTTCCAATGGCCAAAGCTGAGACAGTTTGAGCAAACAAATAAGTCAGTATCGGATTTATCCCAAAGTATAAAATAAATATCTGTAAGTACATACTCAAACAAATGATTGAATCAATAAAAAATGGAGGAAACAAGTGTCTTATGCAAAGTAATTTGAAATAATTTATGTAGATCTATACTCAAAAAAGGTCTTCTTCAATGAACAAAGCAAAGAAATACAGGAAAACAATATAATGGGAAAGACTAGAGATATCTTCAAGAAAACTGGAGATACCAAGGGAACAGTTCATAGAAGGATGGGCATGATAAAGGACAGAAACCTTAAGGACCTAACACAAGCCAGAAGAGATTAAAAGTGGCAAGAATATACAGACCTATACAAAAAGGTCTTAATGACCTGGATAACTATAATGGTGTGGTCACTTACCTAGAGCCAGATATCCTAGAGTGGGAAGACAAGTGGGTCTCAAGAAGCATTAGTATGAACAAAGCTAGTGGAGGTGACAGACTTCCAATTGAGCTATTTAAAATCCTAAAAGATGATGCTGTCAAAGTGCTGCACTCAATGAGTCAGCAAATTTGGAAAACTCACCAATGGCCACAGGATTGAAAAAGATCAGTTTCATACCAATCCCTAAGAAGAGCAATGCCAAAGAATGTTCAATCTCCCATACAATTATGCTCATTTCACATACTTCAAGTCTATGCTCAAATAGCCTTCAAGCTTGGCTTCAGCAATATGTGAACTGAGAACTTCCAGATGTACAAGCTGGGTTTCAAAGAGGCAGAGGAACCAGAGGTCAAATTGCCAACATTCACTGGTTCATGGAGAAAGCAAGGGAGCTCCAGAAAAACATCTACTTCTGCTTCTTTGAATATGCTAAAGCCTTTGACTGTGTGGATTACAATAAACTAGAAAATTCTTACAGAGAGGGGAGTGCCAGACCACCTTACCTGCCTCCTGAGAAATCTGTTATGCAGGTAAAGAAGCAACAGTTGAAACCAGACATGGAACAACAGACTGGTTCCAAATTGGGAAAGGAGTACATCAAGGCTATATATTGCCACCCTGCTTAACTTCTTTGCAGAGTACATCGTGGGAAATGCTGGGCTGGATGAAGCACAGGCTGGAATAAAGAGTGCCAGGAGAAATATCAACAACCTCAGATATGCAGAAGGGGAAGTAAAGAGCCTCTGGATGAAGGTGAAAGAGGAGAGTGAAAAAGGCTTAAAACTGGCTTAAAACTCAACATTCAAAAAACTAAGATCATGGCATCTGGTCCTATGAATTCATTGCAAATAGAAGAGGGAAATGTGGAAGCAGTGACAGATTTTATTTTCTTGAGCTCCAATATCACTCAGATGGTGACAGCAGCCATGAAGTGAAAAGAACTTGCTCCTTGGAAGAAAAGCTATGAAAAACCTAGACAGCGTATTAAAAAGCAGAGACATCACTTTGCCAACAAAGTCAAAGCTATGGTTTTTCCAGTAGTCATGTATGGGTGTGAGAGTTGAACCATGAAGAAGGCTGAGTGTCGAAGAATTGATGCTTTTGAATTGTGGTGTTGGAGAAGACTGTTGAGAGTCCCTTGGACTGCAAGGAGACAAACCAGTCAATCCTAAAGGAAATCAGTCCTGAATATTCATTGGAAGGACTGATGATTAAACTCCAACGCTTTGACCACCTGATGTGAAGAGCTGACTCTTTGGAAAAGGCTCTCATGCTGGGAAAGATTTGAAGGCAAAAGGAGAAAGGGGCAGCATAGGATGAGATGGTTAGAAAGCATCACCAACTCAATGGATATGAATTTGAGCAAACTGGGAGATAGTGGAGGACGCGGGTTGGGGGTGGGGTGGGGCTGGTGTCCTGCAATCCACGGGGTTGCAAAGACTGGGACATGACTTAGGGACTGAACACCATACTCAAAGAGGAGGTGGTGATTGAGGTCAACATAGCCTGGAGGTTATTAAGATCTACTGGGATAGTCATTTTCAGTTGTTAAATGTATGTGAAATGCCGCCCTCAGCACCTGGCCCATACACTGAAAAACAGTATCAACAATTGAGAAATAACTCTTTGAAAAGTGCTCAGGGCCTAATTTTTATGGTGTACAAATATTTGTTTTAAAAATTACTGACTGAGGTTGTCAGTGATATAGGAAAACCTCTGAAATACACTACAGACCTCTACATATTCATAAGGTCCTTTCTATGAAGATCTTGGTACCATTGTGGAGCTAAAGCTGAGCGCTGAAGAATTGATGCTTTTGAACTGTGGTGTTGCAGAAGACTCTTGAGAGTCCCTTGGACTGCAAGGAGATCCAACCAGTCCATCCTAAAGATCAGTCCTGGGTGTTCATTGGAAGGAATGATGCTAAAGCTGAAACTCCAGTTTTGGCCACCTCATGTGAAGAGTTGACTCATTGGAAAAGACTCTGATGCTGGGAGGGATTGGGGGCAGGAGAAGGGGACGACAGAGGATGAGACGGCTGGATGGCATCACCGACTCAATGGATGCGAGTTTGAATGAACACCAGGAGTTGGTGATGGACAGGGAAGCCTGGTGTGCTGCGATTCATGGGGTTGAAAAGAGTCGGACACGACTGAGCAACTGGACTGAATTGAACTGTGAATATTATTATTTTATGGCTCTATGTGATGTTAGAGAAACTTCGTATTATATCTGCCTCTCTCAGCCTTGAGTTGCCTCAGTATTTCTTCAAAAAATACTGTTTTAAGAAAAAAGCACATGCTGAGCTAGTTGAAGCTAGACTTCAGATCACTCTTAAATACTTTGAAATTTCTGTCTTATTGGTGTCATACTAAAGCTATAAAAAAGAATCAGGATATCCTGTTGTTGTTTTATAACGTGTCTCTTCTGTTGGCAATGTATTATTTCAATACTGATACACTGACTCTCATACTGGACCTTACTAATGAACATATGGTACTATTTAATGTTCAGTGGAGGTGATAGGTGACATTGACGACACTGCCTCATGAATAAACTGTAGCTAGTAAAATGGCTTAAGAAACCAAAGGATTAAATGCGCCAACTGTTCGATAGATGGAATTTGCTTGGGAGATTGACATTACACTTTCCCAGTTTCTCAGAAAGGATTACAGCCAATATGTGACAACCTGAATATATAGAATAATTTTTTTTCTTTGCTTTAAAATTAAAAAGACAAACTAGATATTCTGAATTGTTGCTCTAAGGTTTAGAAATCACCAGCAATGCCCTATTTAAAAGCATCACACACTTGATTTGTGCCTCTGACCTTTTTGTCATCCTTTCTGTGTTAACTGGACGAACTGGCTGCTGAGGAATTAAACCTTTCGCAGTTACAACCACAGCTGTGTCCTTATCATGTTTCTTAAGATGGATTGTTTTGTTGTTTTAAATTTCTGATTGATAGCCAAAAAACCTGGCATCTTAGGTCAGCCTGTCCCAAGTTTCCTTTACAAGTGATAGGATGTTTTTAAGACCACATGGAATGAAACTGCAATCTGTGCCAAATTAGATGTTTACTTTTTATTTTTTTTTTTTAAGCTAGCTGCTTCTGTAAGCATTCTCTTTCCCAACTTCCATAAGTCTCTTACTTTGTTGCTTCCCTTGCTAACAAAATAACTTTTAACTCATGCTCGAGGGAAAAAAAATTCTTTTTAACATATTTTATCTTTTTATCCCCCCTATCCTATTACCGCCATTGAAAATATCAGCAGTTACGTAGGGTTAAGGGAAAGGCTCAGCTTACAATTCTGTCATAAACTTCTCTCCGGCATTCTATTGACAGTAAAAGAAATTCCCCCACTAACATGAAGATAAGAAAACACAATGGTCAATTAAAAAAAAATTCAACACCAGGGATTTTTTTAAAATTCAGTTTTAATTACGCCTTTTCCTTTCAGGGTCTTTTAGGAGGATGCTGGGGGAGGGGTAACATTTTAAATGTAGTCTTCCTTAGAAAAAAATACATTTGAGCAAAGATGGAACAGAAGTGAGAGGTCTAGCCATGTGGGTATCTGGTGGAAAGATGCTTCTAGATAAACAGTCAGTGCAAAGGCCCCAGGGCTAGAAGGCTACCATGCTTACAGGAGCAATGCTTAGTAGAAATGAGGTCAGAGAGGTGGATGTGGGGTGGGACTGGGGAGACTAGATAGCACAAGGGCTTTTTTAGGTCACAGAAAGAACTCTGGGTAAGAAAACTTGGAGTTAATGATTTTGACTTGCTCTTTGGTCTACAAACTCCTAAACGTTAAAAGTATACCCATGTCATATTACAGGTTGGTACAAACCTCAAGTTGTGTTTACACTTAATTTACCACCTTTAAAACAAATGAAAATGCCTTGCTTCTGGAATGGGAAAAATATGTGAAACAAAATTACTCAGGGCAGACACCTGGATTACAGTTTGAATTTACTAGTTGGTATCTTAAATATTAATGAGCCTCCTGTTTTATTTATACATTGGAACAGTTGTCTTTTTCCAGGTTCTTGTCTCTAGTATCTCTTCATTTCCCTTAGTGTCTTAGGCCAGATAGTATTTTCCAATCTTATTTCCTATTCATGGCTTATGCTGTCAATATCAGTAACACATTTTATTCTGTTGCAGAGGTCGTAATTTTGCTGGCCCTTTAATATGGAAATTATGTATCAGATGTAGATCAAAGCAACACAAAATTACTTGCCTCAATTAGTTGAAGTGAGTAAAACCAGGATTTATCTTTAATTTCTGACTACCAAAATGAACCATCCTGTTTCCTTGATGAGGACACGGAGGTAACACAAGGTCCGTAACGCCTTGAGAATTTAAGAGTAATGTATTAAGTAAATTTCATTTTACACAATAGTACTACCGTTAGGGAAGGGGGACGGGGACTCCACTAGAGAGGAACTTCTACTGGTCTTAGTTTTCGGAAATGCCTTAGTATCCCCTTAAAAGAGATGGAAGGATTCTGCATGTCAAATGTGAAAACTTGTCAATTTCTTTGGAAACTGGTTTCTTACAACAGGGTAACACACTTTATAGAGAGCAGATTCAGGTAAACTACTTTCACTACAATTCAGGTAGAAGTGACTGCCTTGTTTCACACATCGTAAGTCATCTAGTTTCCGGTTTAGAACAGTGTCTGTCTCAGGGCTTCTATGCATGCTGGGTTCCAGAGCTCTGTCCCATTTAAGTCATGACTATTTACAATGATACCTGCTGAAATTTGCTATGATATACACACATACACACATTGCATCAAAAAGCCAGTAGAGCTGTACAGACCTCAGTTAAAAAGCAAAACTGGCTTTTATTTTTTTAGAGATTTCTCATGAGGGGCAAAACCAAGCCCTCATTGTTATACAGGTGCTGGCCAATCATCGAATCAGCGACAGTCTAACTGCTACGATATGGGTAAAGCTGATATGCCTGTATAGCTTCTACTACCCGTCGCGCACCCCAGTAGAGAACTCGCTGAGGATTCATAAGGACAAAGGAAAGTTTCTGGCAAAGTTTAGGAGGACTGAGCAGGGAGCAGTTTCAGATCATATTTAAGCCACAGACAGTGGAGAAAGACGAACATCCTCCGGCTGCTCTTAGGTCGCCGCAGGGCCAGGGAAATGCGAGAAGGAAGTTTTTCTCCTGGACCTCTGCCTCCTTATACCCGAGACGCGCGAGGTCCTCCGCGCCAGCCGTCGGAGCCTCGGCCTCCGCCGCTTCACCCGAGGGCCGACCGACCCCGGCGTGCGGCCGAAGATAAGCAGTCACCTCGGGCGCTCGCGCCCGCTCCCGGGCCGGCCCCACGGTGGGGCCTGTCTGTCCTCCCGGCGGCCCCAAGTCAGCCACTGCGCCCTGCCGCGGGGCCTTGGCCACTAGCGCTGAGCTGGTCTTCAGCCGCCCGCCTCCGTTTCCCCGCGCGCCGGCGCTATGGCGACAGTCACGAGACGCCGGCGGCCCCTGTGCCCGCCAATGGGAGCGCACGTCGCAGGGAGACGCGGACGTCGCTCTTCCAAGATGGCGGCGCGTCCGTCGCGAGCAGCCGGGCAGGGGGGAAGCCAGCGAAGCCGAGTAAAGCCGCCGCCCGGGAGAGGACTGAAGGAGCTGTTGCCGCCGTTGGCGGCGGCTCAGGCAGTTTTCGCTGCTGCTACGGCTGTTGCCATGCGGCGAGGCTAGGGAGGAGCTCACTTCCCCGGGGTGTAATAATGTTAACAGAGGTAAGCGGCGACGGCGGCCAGTGTTTACCTGTGAAATGGGGAAGGGGCCGGCGCTGGCCGGTCAGATAACATCATTTCAGCCGCTGGCGGGCCCGACCTTTGGTAGCAGGCCCCCGGGGCCGAGCAGCAGCGGGGATCCTACAAGTGCCCCTTGAATAGGAGCGGTGCTGAGTCAACAGTCCCACCACCTCCGGCTTGCCTGTGCCTCTGGTTTCGCGATTGCCACTTGCCCGTCGCCCCTGGCACTGGTCTCCCTGCTGCTGTCGCTGCCTCCTGACTCGCCGCTCCCTTCGTGGCGTCCCCTTACGCGTTGCTCTGTGGCAGCGTCGGTCTCTTTGCGTTCGTGCTGGTCCCTGTTCCCCTACGGTTTGCCCGAGGTGTCTCCCTTCTGGTGTCCCTGGCCTCTAGGGCCCTCCACTTCCCAACTCGGTCAGCATCCTGGGTTTGTCACTCGGCCAGCCGGGCTGGTTTCCCGCCCCCACCTTGACTACTTCGTGCAGAGGACCTCTTTGTCTAAGGGGACACTTGGGTAGCCCGGTTACATTAACGCCCTATCGCACACCCCTCACCTTTCGCTTAAATCGTGGGAATCAGAAAGTTGAGTTTAGCATCTGTCCTCTTGATTTGCTTGAGGCTCCCTTGGTACTTTCAGTGGAACAGTTCTTTTTTTTTTTTTCCCCTTGGTCCTGAAATGGAAGTAGGGCAACTGTGACTAGCCAGTCAGTTTCCCTTTTCTGTTGTCTGATGTCCATTGCAAAAAGTAGACTTTTTGAAGAAGCAGAGTTTGCCTTCTGTAGCAGTACTTTAAGGGGAAGAACAAAATTGATTTAACTGGGTACTTGACCTCACACAGTCAGGTGTTGTGGTGTATGCTCTTGGGTGTCATTGAAGATAAATTCTGAGGCTTGTGGATTTGAGGAAATGTCTTAGAAGCTACTCACTTGAAGTCCTGTGAAAATTCCAGTGTCAGCTGTCAGGGACTAGTTTGGGCATCTTTGTGGGCTGAACTAAGGATAGGAAGAAATTTTAATGGGCGGTGGGAAGTATTCCTACTTGGACTGATAGAAATGTGTGTAGATGAGTGGCTTTTGTTGTGTGAAAACGTGGTAATAGACGACTTACCTGTCCTACTTTATTGACTCTGAGGAACTTCATACTTTGGTATTTGTACTTGATAATGTGTACAGAGCCTGGCATATGATGTGCCTGGTCAGTCCTTATTGGCTGATTTTAGCTCATGAACTACTTATTTCTAGTAGTTTGTAGTTCATTTTGTATTTCTATATCCCACAGATTTTTTTTTTTTTTTCACTCCAGTAGTTAATTTTATTCCCAGAGATGATGGTACATCAATAAGCTTCTGTTGTCATTAGCAGTATTAGGTCTGGAAAAAAAGATAAGTATCAAAAGTTTATTTTTACCTTTAGTGTGATATTTTGTGGGAAAGATTAGCCTTATAATTTTTCAGTGCTGTTGATAATATACAGTATTTTAGGAGATGATCTTTTGATTAAATTTGGCTTAGGTTAGCAGCCATTGAAGAGTTGTAATGCTTTCTTGGTGCTACTAGTAAAATGGGGAAGACTGAACTTTCTAAGCGTCTGTGTTTCATTGTTTAAATTATTTTTTGGCCACGCCTCATGGCTTGTAGGATCTCAGTTCTCTGAGCTGGGATTGAACCTGGGCCATGGGCAGTGAAAGCCTGAAATCCTAACCACAAGGCCACCTGGGAATTCCCCTAAGCTTCCCTGTTTTAAAATAATTTCATGTTTCAGTGAGATATTTTCAATAGTAAGTCAGTCATTGTAGTTCTTTGTGCTTTAGTTGTGTGTGTGTGTGTGTGTGTGTGTGTGTGTGTAGTTAGATGTGCTTTAGTTGTGTGTATGTGTGTGTGTGTACACGTACGTGTGTGTGCTGCACTTAGCTTTTAAGAGTCAGAGCCAGGGTTCCAACCTCGGCTATCTCTGCTAAGTCCGTTGTTAACAACTACCCTGGATTACTTCTCCAAAGTAAGGCCCAGATTAAATGCTACTTGGATCTTATCTATGTCTGTGAATAATCATTTTATAGATTAAAAAACTGAAGCCCAGAGACTTGTCCAAGGCCAAATAATTATTAGTGGCAGAGGTGAAACTGGAATCCCATCTCCTGACTAGGTACAGAACTCTGACCATGTTGCTCCCTAGGAGCAATTTCCAGCTCTCTTCATAGATTTTAAAACATACTGCTTCTTTGTCTGAATATTGTAGTAGATAAGCTGAAAATTATTATTACTTGAGAAAGACTTTTTTACTTGAACTTAGGTTTTTTTGGACCACATTCAGAAATAGTCCTGTTTTGAAATATTTTGGATATAAAATGATATTCAGTATTGGTTTACTAAAATTGTAGTGTGGGATTTCTTCTTAGTGCTTCTCTTAGTGCTAACTTAGATATCAGCATGTCTGGGGGCTGTGATTTGTTTTATTTGAGATCTCAGAATGTATAATGATGAGCTCTGTTCAGTGAGCGTATACTGTGCCCAGAAAGTGGTGAATCACACAGTCTGCTCAGTTCTTTCACATCACAACACTGGGGCGGGTGGTAGCCCCATTAGCCAGATAAGAAGACTGAGGTTGGGGATTAAAATAGCTTCCTTTAAGTTATACATCTGGTTGCGTCAGTAATCACACCTAGGAACTCATTCTAAAGTGTTTGTTGTTTCTGTGGCTCAGTATGGAATGCATCATTAATCTTTTTTTTGTAGCTCATAATCATCAGCATACTGTTTTTAGTTTGGTTGTTTTTTTTAAACTGAAGTGGGGATGTGAAAAATATAGCTACTTAATGTAACATTCATATCAAATGAGAATAATAAACATTCAGGTGAAACTTTTCACTTTTGCATTTTGTCAGACTAGGTCTTTGAACCTTAGCAGAAGTGAGAAACCATGCAAGTGTTCAATTAAGGGCTACATTAAATTAAGCTGAAAGGAAAATTTTCTCCAGTTGAGCAAATTCATTTGTATACACTGAACTTGGAAACCTTCGAGATATGATAGATTAGTGTGAATTGAAAGTAGAGCCCCAGTGGATCATTATGCTGTTTTTTCTTTTTTTAATGTAAAGAGAAGTTATTAACATAGTTCTCAATTTAAGTTTTTTGACTTCGTTTTGTTTTCATTCTAAATACTGTTGAAGTATTTAGAAGACTCACTGGCTGTATTTGTGTATTTGTGTCCTTTGCATTTCCATATATGGATGAGAGGATTTTTTTTTTCTCCACTTGATGTCCATTTGACCTTTTTTTCAGGACTTCTTAATTTTAAAGTTCCTCTTATAACATTTGTCCAATAATTTGTGAATACTATACTTGAAAATTGTTTGTTTAAAGCTCACTTACTTATCCTCTGTGTGCTAAGTCGCTTCAGTCGTGTCCGGCTCTGTGACCCCCATGGACTGTAGCCCATCTGGATCCTCTGTCCGTGGGGATTCTCCAGGCAAGAATCCTGGAGTGGGTTGCCACACCATCCTCCAGGGGATCTTCTCTAACCAGGAATTGAACTCCCATGTCTTCTGCCTACCTGCATTGTTAGCGCCACCTGGGAAGTGCCACTCTTTTTAAAATAGGAGTGAATTTCAACATATCGGACTTAGGGTATGGGTAAGTGAGTAGTTACTCGAAAATCACTGCAGATGGTGATTGCAGCCATGAAAGTAAAAGACGCTTACTCTTTGGAAGGAAAGTTATGACCAACCTAGATAGCATATTAAAAAGCAGAGATATTACTTTGCCGACAAAGGTCCGTCTGGTCAAGGCTGTGGTTTTTCCAGTGGTCATGTATGGATGTGAGTTGGACTGTGAAGAAAGCTGAGCGCCGAAGAATTGATGCTTTTGAACTGTGGTGTTGGGGAAGACTCTTGAGAGTCCCTTGGACTGCAAGGAGATCCAACCAGTCCATCCTTAAGGAGATCAATCCTGGGGATTCATTGGAAGGACTGATGCTAACGCTGAAACTCTTAATACTTTGGCCACCTCATGCGAAGAGTTGACTCACTGGAAAAGACCCTGATGCTGGGAGGGATTGGGGGCAGGAGGAGAAGGGGACTGCAGAGGATGAGATGGTTGGATGGCATCACTGACTCGATGGACGTGAGTCTGAGTGAACTCCGGGAGTTGGTGACGGACAGGGAGGCCTGGCGTGCTGCGCTTCATGGGGTCGCAAAGAGTCAGACATGACTGAGCGACTGAACTGAAGTGAAAGGTATAGAAGATGTAGGACAGTATGCTTAATTTGGTCCAGTGCTATGGCACACTCTGGAGGTTATCTTTGCATGAGAACCAGTCAGCAGTCTGTTGACATACATGCTTTTAAAAATAGTGAATAAAAATTGTAGTTATTTAAACTTAGTAGTTGTTTGGGTTGTGTGTAAATATGGGGCATTAGTAGATGTTACTTACAGGTGTGCTAAGTAAGTTCCATCCAGATTTATTGATTTTTTTGTATATTAATGCTAATTCTTGATTTTGTGGTTAACAAATATGTACAGATGGATAAGGCATAGGCTGCTGCCCTTTTAGAAGCCCCTGGTTAATAGTTGTTAAGGGAGTACAATTTTGTGGTTCAAGTACGTTTGGAAGATTTGCCTACGGAAAATTAGATGGGACTTCTTATAGCTTTTGATAGGTGATTTACTCTCAGAGAAAGTGTTAGAATTTGTGTCAAATTGCATACAGACTGTGATAGATAATTTTATGTGTCGACCGGCCTTGGAGTGTCACATTTAACAGTATTTCTGGGTATAGTGATGAGGGTGTAACTGGATGAGGACAAGATTAGCATTTGAAGTGGTGGACTCCTTAGGTAGATCGTTCTCTGCAGTGTAGGTGGGCACTGTCCAGTCTCTTGAGGGCCTGAGGAAGACAATAGGAAGAAGGAATTTGCCCCTTTTTTCTGCTTCACTGTTTGAGTGCCAGCTCAAACTTGCCATTTCATCTTCTTCTACCCTTGGGCCATGACTTATACCATCAGCTTCCCTGATTCTCAGGCCTTTGGGCTGAATTAAACCACTGGCTCTCCTGTCCTTCCAGCTTGCAGATGGCAGATGGTGGGACTTCTCAGCTTCCATAAGCTTGTGAACCAGTCCTTCATAATACATCTCTTTAAAAAATTTTTCCTATTGCTTCTGTTTGTCTGGAGAACCCTGACTTAATATAAAGACTTAAAAGAGTTTGTTGTATTTTGCTTTGGGAAACCCTGAGATGTGATGAGTTGTGCATCAGGGGAGATCTTTGGACTTTCAGAGCTCTTTTTAAAAGACACGCACACATACACCCTTGCTCATAGGAAGTGCTTAAGAAAAAATTATGACTTGATTTTGTTGATTAATATATTTGTTTGGAGACATACACTTGTGGTGGCTTATTCCTTAAGCGATGTGATCTCTTTCTTTAATTATTAATTAATGACATTTTAAAGGCTACTAACCAGAACAAGAACAATAGGCCCATTGACCTTCAAAGGATGTTAAGAGGTGGGAAAGAGATTTTACAAAGGAAGTATAAGAACATCACTGTCTAGAATGAGGCCACCTTGTCACTCTACATATGACTTTGTTTAGGATCTTCTGACAAACGAAGTTGAATATTGTCAGCCATTTCTCAAGAATTCTAAAGGACCTATGTTTCATTTTTTTGCCCCATTGATTCCAGATTTTCAGAGAGCTTATACATAAATTATTCTTATTTCATATTTTCCTTATGTTTTATTACTGTAGTACACATATACCCATTTTTCATCACTTCTGATTAGCAACTAGCTAACTCATTGATAGAATTGCAAACAAAAGCAAATATGTTTGAATTTTTTTAGTTAAACCCTATAACTTTATATTAGGTAAGTCTCGCTTTTCCATTTGGCATTTCAGAATATTAAAAAAGGTTTTAGATTTCCATAACCATTCTTGGATGTCCTGGGTTTAGAGATATTAATGTTCAGATGGATTGTTCCAAAGTGTTTTTTGACCACTGTTTCACAAGAATTGGGCTTCCCTGGTGGCTCAAATGGTTAAGAATCTGCCTGCAGTGTGGGAGATCTGGGTTTGATCCCTGGGTCAGAAAGATCCCCTGGAGAAGGGAATGGCAACCCCCTCCAGTATTCTTGCCTGGAGAATTCCATGGGCACAGGAGCCTGGCGGGCTATTGCCTATGGGGTCGCAAAGAGTCGGACACAACGGAATGACTAACACTTTTACTTTCACAAAAATTGATATAAAAGTTTCCTAACTAGTCCACTGTGTTTAAAAGTTTTGCACTAATTGCCACAAGTTTATAAAATTATTTTATTTGAGGAAATATAGAATTAAATTTGGAAGAACTGAGTACTAACGTTTGTAGTTTAAAAGATAACAAGGCATTGGTGTGTGAATAGTAAGGCCACACTTGAGAAATGGCTCTTCACTTCTGTGTGCGGTAACTAGCAGCACGTACATAGAGTTTTGCAGATTGTAAAACGTGCTTTCTCTCTTAATTATCGCATTGTTAGATGTGCTTATGTTTATGTATGGTGTCATTTCTAGTTTGTGGAATAGAGTATGCTTAGAGAGAGGAAGAAAGGCTATGAGAGGATGTTTGAAACAGATTGTTTTAGGTGGGATCAAGAAAGCTCTGTTAGCTGACTAATAGTGGAAAAGGAGAGAGCGTGAGCTTCTGGAAGAGGAAGAAAACAGATTCTGTCACGGTTGAGAGTTTCTGATGCTGGCCACTCGCTAACTAGCGGTTTGATGGCAAAGCTGTGACTTGATGGCATTCCTGTGTGAGGTTCAAGGGTGTGACTTTTTAAACTGTGTTTTGAAATTTTGTGGTTTCAGAGACCAAGTGCCCCCTCAATTGATGGTATTTTAACATTGACTTTCTATTTTTGAATCAAGTGGACAGCTCTGTTTTATCATGTTAAAAATGGTTAAAATTTGAATAATAGGTTGGAGTCATGGTGTTGGATACTTGTCTATTAGTACCTCAATAGTGAGGCTACCCAAGTATGATCTATATGTTAAGCATTACAGGGATGAGTCTTAACGTCATGGTTTATTTATGATGTGACACTGGGAAAGTTGTTTGAACTTTCTGAGTCTTAGTTTCCTTCTGTGTAAAACAGAGATGATAACACCTTCCTAGTTACTCTCACATTGTTGTGAAAACTGAATAAATGGTAGAGTAGAACTCTTCGTAAACTCAATCATTATACAAATATTAGTGGTTAATATATAATTTTTTTCCTCTCTGTGCACTTACATGAATTCAAACCCTAGGCTCCATCTAACTTTATGGCTCACTGGCTTCTCAGTGGGTGGGTGGATCCCAGGAGAAAAGAGGGTGTCTTCTGGCTATTGGTACAATTACAGGGGAGTCAGGGATTAGACCAAAAGAAGGGAAAGGAAAAAGAGAATAGACTGACAGCATGTCTTGGCAACTGGTGGTGAGGATAGTTTCTTTTGTGGTTGGTGAACTGATTCCAAAGAATTCTGAAAGGGAAGTTCCGAAAAATATTTTTGGAAAAGGTTGCTTATTTGGGGGTTCATAGTCATTTGTTTGTACATATTATGAAATATTTGTGGCAAAAGAAATCTTTTATTTTTAAACAACCCCTGGTAAGTTCTAAAAAGGAAAAGCTGTTGTTTAGTACAGTGTTTAAAAAGCATTGATAGTAACTTGTACTGAAGACTACTTTTTGTGGGTCACTTTGTTTACAAAACGTACATACCCCTACTGTGTGGTAGGCACATGCTAAGTTCTGGTGCTGAAGTTGCATCTGATCTGAAACCTCCCCTCAGAAAATTCACCATCAGAGCTAAAAGTTGGCAGTTTGGCCATCATTCAGCTGAAGCCTTGAGGTTTTTTTTTTTTTTTTTTGTCAGAATAAAACATAATGTAATTAAAAGGTGAAAAAATAAGAGGAATAAGAGTTTGGAGAATTTGTAATTAACAGGTAATTACTTGCTTTTTTTTTCCTTTTTTTAAATAACTCCAGGTGAAACTACCAGTTTGGATGAGATAGCAGTTCTAAAATGAACTGCTTCTTACAAGTGAAGAGTTGACCCATTTCTACTGTCTCTGTTTGCTCCACGCTAATTCACAGAAGTGAAAAAAAAATCGGTGAATTTGTCTTTTTTTTGTTTGCTTTGTTTTTCTGAAAAAAGCTCTTTATCACTCCTTAAGAAGTCTACCAAATTTGACTGAAAGACCTGGCTGAATTCCATTACCTTGGTAAAAGTAATACTTGGTCCCTGCCCTCATATATTACATATTCACGTAAACTCCGAATATGTGCTTTACCTTGTGTTCCCAGTGTCTGGAACAGAGCTTAACACTTAGTCCTCACTAAATAGCTGTCGAATAAAAGAATGTTGAATATTCCCTCCAATAAAATGAAAATAAATTGAAAAATTACTAGGACAAAAATTGTCTTTGATAAATTTAAACTATCACATTAATTACCCTTTAAAGACTAGTTGGTATCTAACTCCATAAGGGTTTTTAAAATAGTACACTGTGGTTGAAAATTATGTTTGGGATCACAAAACACACAAAAGTTTGACCAAAAAAAAAAAAAAAAAAAGCTAACATCAAGCATTTAGTTAGAATGTAATTCTGTTTTAATTTTTTCCTACAGGGAAAAATATGATTAGGTTGGTGTTGCTTTTATATAATAAATTATAAATGCAAACAACTTGGATTTTATTTTGTATCTCTTACTGCTTTATTTTTATGATTTCATTTGTATTCCAGAACTAGATAAACTTAAAGCTTTGTTTATAATAGTACAGTAAGACACATTTTTGTGTGCTTTGTGGAGTGTTTGATGTTTATATGACCTTTAATGCTGTCTTGAAATTTGCAAGAGTAAAATTTGGTCACGAATTTCAAAAATTTGGAAATTTGGAGAGTACATTTTCTAGGAGGGCAGCTGCTACCATGATCTCTTACCTAAAATATCTCTCCATGTCACTCTTACTGTTTGCTCATTTCACTCATCTCTGTTTCCGTTGCATATTCAGAAATAACATGTACCAGAAAAGTTTAATAATATAATTCTGCTGTGTTCAGTGGTGAAAATGAAACTGGCTTAATAGTCTTTCAGTTAGTACCAGAGGCTCATATACAATCTGGACTAATTCAGCATTGTTAGATTATTGCACCATTTTCTCCAGTTTCCTGAGGGAGTTTTAATTCTGATGCAGCCAAGAGACTCCTAAGGTGAATCCTGCTTTGCTTTCGACCTTAGCCCGGCATTATTGCGGAGTCTTTGTGAGTGTTACTCCCATTTAAACCTGACTTGCTTTTGCTCCTGGAACCCTGGAGTTATTTTTAGCCTGGCTGTGGCTTGGCATGTGAGAGAGTATGTGATTCTTTGTATTGTGACATCTTTTATTTTCAGGCTAGTGTTGTGTGACGACAGGACAGGACGTGTATAGAGAATGGCTCTTGGATTCACTGTCATTTGAGGCTTGGAATTTATAAAACTGGTTGAAGTTGTACATGGAAGAGTAGAGTCTGAAATAAAATTTCACCTCCATTTAATTTTGCCTCAGTTTGGGGAAATAATGGTCTGATTTTAAGATACTCTGATACTATGTATTAGCAGTGTTTCTCCAAGTCATGATATACCTTAGAGTTTGTTCTTGATTTCTCTTCCTGAGATTATTTGAGGTGGCATTTTTTCCCCCCTCAGAGTTTTCCTCAGGGTG